>NW_024045054.1:0-22026 GCF_015852505.1 Tachyglossus aculeatus
CCTACCTTTGGTCCACACACCTTGAAGGCCCTGCCTCCCATCACCCCTGGCCAGGGGATGGGCCCTGTCCTCTGCCCCAACCCATGGATCCACTTTTCCAGCTTCTGTCGCCAGCCAGGGAAGGACATTGGCCCTTGCAGTCAGGGGAGGGATGATGTTGGAGGGCACTGCCTCTCCACCCCACCACTACGCACCCCGGAAGGGACGCAGGGAAGGTTGAGGTCACGTGGGTACGTGTGGCGAGGGCCAAGGGATGGTATGTGCCAAGGTGACCCTGGGCACCGGCCATTCCAAGTTCAAAATGCCTCCTCTGACGTATCCTCTCTGGCCAGAAGGGGCAGGGTGGAAAACTAGGTGTCCGTCACCTCCGTGACGACAAATAAGGTATGGGGGATGAAAGGACCTTCCTTAAAGTTCCCCTTATCCCCCACTTCCCGGTTCGGTCCTGACTGACTCTCCCCCCACCAACAGGTAAAAAGCCCTTGTTAGCACCATGTTACATTAAGGACAGCCTCATTCGCACGTACTCAGCCCTCCCATGCTAGTTGACTGTTCGCTCCTCTCCCCAGGTATCTCTGCTCCCTGACCCCCCCCTTAACAGGCCCACCCTACCCCAGCACTTAATAGTTTGTATCTGCTCTCTGTGACATCATTATCTGCCAATTTTATTATTGCCATAGCATATTGATTGTTTAACTACACCCTGTGATGCCATCGCCTACTTATATCATTGCTACTGTTTTATTGCTTCTGCATCTCAATTGTTAACCTCCCGCTGTACTGTCACTCGCCCTGCTGACCCCAACATGAACTTTCAATTCCATTGCTCCCAACTGCCATTCCCATTCCTCACCTTCCCCTTCCCCTCTCCCACCCAGGTTTTTCCCTCCCTCTTCCCCACCAAGACCACTCCCCTTCACCCCCTGCCAAGGATCCCTCTGTACGAGCGCCAGTCCTCCACTCCTCTCTCCCGGCCCCCTCCCTCCCCTTCTCCCCGCCCCCACCCCATCCCAGTTCTCCTTTCCCATCGCCACTCCACTTCCCACTCTCCCCGCCCAGGCCCCCGCCAATTCATCCCGATCCAAACCCTCCCCACCCCTCGCACCCTTCCCCCTCCCTCCCCTCCCTCGACAGCTGCTGCCAAGTGTGGCCTCTGGAACCCCCGCTCCGTTTTAAGTAAGATCCCTTTCATCCTGGACCTATTCCTTTCCAGCTCTCTACTCCTCCTCGCCCTAACTGAAACATGGCTGTCTCCAGACTACACGGGCTCTTCTGCTGCTCTCTCCAGTGCAGGCCTCTTCTTCTCCCACTCCCCCAGACTCACCGGAAAAGGAGTAGGTGTCGGTTTCCTTCTCGCCCCCCAATGTCGCTTTCACACTATCTCTCCTCCCCCTTCCCTTTCCTCCCCTTCCTTTGAAGCCCACATTATTCGCCTCTACCACCCCCTCCAGATTCTTCTAGCCGTCATCTACTGCCCTCCCGGCCCCACTTCCAACTTCTTTAACGACTTTGACCCCTTCCTCACCTTCCTTCTCTCCTTCTCCATGCCCACTCTGATCCTCGAAGACTTCAATATCCACATGGATATCCCTAACGACTCCTCTGCCGCCCGCCTTCTATCTCTCCTCGACGCTGCCAACCTCTTCCTCCACCCCACCTCACCCACTCACCAACTTGGTCATACCCTCGACCTCATCATCTCCTATCGCTGCACTGTGTCCACCTTCACCAACTCTGAAATCCCTCTCTCTGATCATAATCTTCTCACCTACGTCCTCACTCACACTCCTTTCCCCTGTAAATCCGTATTACTCCCTCACAGAGATCTCTGCTCTCTGACCCCACCCATCTTTCGGAGCGCCTCACACCCCACCTCGCCGCCCTCTCCTCTCTACCCAGTCTTGATGATCAGATTACTGCTCTCAACTCTACCCTTTCTACTCAGCTAGACTCACTCGCTCCCCTTTCCCTTCGCCACTCTCGTACCACTAACCCACAGCACTGGATCACTGCCACTGTCCGCCTCCTTCGCTCTTATGCTAGAGCTGCCGAACGCTGCTGGCGAAAGTCTAAACACCATGCCTACCTCGTTCATTTCAGGTTTATCCTTTCCTGCCTTAACTCAGCCCTCCCTTCTGCCAGACAAAACTATTTCTCCTCCCTTATTGACACCCATGCCCATCACCCCCGCCAGCTCTTCTGTACATTCAACTCCCTTCTCAGGCCCCCGGTTCCTCCCTCTCCTCCTTCCCTCACCCCCAACGATCTGGCCTCCTAATTCATTAACAAAATTAAATCCATCGGGTCCGACCTCCCCAAAGTCACTTCCTCCCCTTCTCCAACCCCCAGGCTGTTTTCCTGGATTGGACTTACAAACTCATCTCATCTCTATGTCTCCATGTTCTTAGTCTATGCATCGGTTGATAAAACTGCATTTATGATGTTGGCACCCACTCACAATCCCTCTTCATCTCTTCCCAGTAGAGAAAAAAGCTTGATTAGTCAATCAATCAATTGTAGTTTTTGAGTGCTTACTGTGTAAGAGCACTTAACTAAACGCTTGGGAAAGTGCAGATGGAAACAGTGCTTGGCATATAGTAAGTGCTAAACAAATATCATCATCATTATTATATTATGGACATGTTCCCTGCCCACGGCGAGCTTACAGCCTACAGGGACTAGTCCCCATGTCATCATTTAAGGTGCTTGAATAATCAATTCCTTTTCAGCTAGACTCAGTTCTTACTCACTTGTAAGTAGAAGTGGCATCCTGTGATAATGTGATAACAGGAAGCGGTGTGGCATAGTTGAAAGATCATTGGTCTGGGAGTCAGAGGGCCTGGGTTCATATCCAGGTTCGCCACTTGTCTGGTGGGTGACCTTGGGTAAGTCGCTTCACCTCTCGGCACCTCAGGAAACTCAATTGTAAAATGGGGATTCAATGCCTGTTCTCCCTCCCACCTAGACTGTGGGCCTGTGGGAAGGGTGACCTATCTGTGAATTCACCCCCTCCCTCCGCCTGAGCAACCCACAGCGAGGACACAAAACTGCTACACTACAACGTTGCGGAACGGGAACTGTCCCAATCAGATAGACATCCTGGGAATCCTGGGATGGCTAACCGGTACAAGGGGACTTTGGACATAAGAGTCATTGCTGCTATTTTTACTTGTAGGCGTTTAGAACGAGCCCTGCAGAACCTGCCCTGTTAATTAGGACTAGGAACCCTTCCTTCCTTTGCTTGCTGTGCTATAGGTATGTGAGTACACCCAATAAAGAGGCAGAGCTGATCACTCCGGCTTGGTGTCTGGTCTTTGGCTCGCGAGAACCAGGAATTGAAAGAGCTTTATACGGGACTCCTACAAACGGCAACTAAGACCACCGACGAAGCTGTCGAGAAGGGGGTCATCTTGGGGTGCAGACTAGCAAAGCTGAAGGGGCGACTGATGGTCCGCCCCAGGGTACGGGCACATATAATGGGCTCCAACTGGGACCCGGAAGCCTGGCACCCAGAGGAAGAATGGGGTGATGAGGAAATGATAACATCATAGAAGAAGAAGACATTGAGGGAAGGGTACGACCCCTCATCACTAAAACTAAACTAAAACTATCCTGAGCCCTGAAGGGATAGGCAACCTCGAACCCAGAGACCACATCACTGTACAGGATTATTCCCCGACGGAATTGATGGAGGTCCAAAAGCAATACCAGCAGCAGCCTCGAGAAAAGATGCTGTCCTGGATGGTCCGATGCTGGGACCAGGGAGGTGACGGGATTATGTCAGTAGCACAGGAATAGCAGCAACAATAATAATAATAATGGTAATAATAATCGCATTTGTTAAGTGCTTACTATGTTCGAAGCACTGTTCAAAGTACTAGGGGGAATACTGGGTGTTTAGGTTGTCCCACGTGGGGCTCACAGTCTTAATCCCCATTTTACAGATGAAGTAACTGAGGCCCAGAGAAGTTAAGTGACTTGCTCAAAGTCAAACAACAGACAAATGGCAGAGCCAGTATTTGAACACATGACCTCTGACTCCCAAGCCCATATTCCTTCCACTGAGCTATGAGGAAGTAGCTAAACTAGCTGGAGTAGCAGCTACCCCCCAAGTCAGGCAGCTGTTGAAGGTGGGTCAAGCCAACAGGGGCAACCACTCCCTGATAGATTGGGTAGTGGCTGACACCTGGGCCACCCCGGACGAGCTTCCCGCTGAACCAGAAGATTGGATGGCTATAGAAGGGGCATGCGCATTACTGAGAAGGTAGGGAATGAGACAGCAAATATATGCCACAGGAGATTATAGCCCCGATGCAGCACTCTTGAATTCCGGGATGCACAGTAAGTTCCTCCAGTCGGTGCCCCCGCCACATGCAGGGAGTGTTGCTGCCCCTGGTTGCAGAAAAGATGGACAAGCCTGTCATAGATCTTATACGGGCTTTGGGGAATCTGAAGGGGATGATTGCAAAGCCTAGCAGGATTCGAGGGGTGGCTCCGACAAAACCCATCGCTCCGGAAGGAGCAGTACAGTAGGTATCCCGATCCCAAATGTGGAGGGATTTAATAGCAGCCGGGACCAAACAAGAAAGGATAAATAAGTAGCCAAACACCTAGCTGTTCTCCCTGTGGAAAAAATTACCTAAGGATACGAGGAATGCCACAGGGGAAGACAAAACCACAGCTGAAGTACCCTAAACTGTCAACGGGCACAAAACAGGAGGCCCGTTCACTCAGCCCCGGGTGGTGTCTTCTGCACCGCTGTACCTGGACCTGCGCGAATGGAGAGACCAGCCGTAGGGAAGTGACCAAGTCTCCTCCCTTCAGGTCAGGTCAATCGGAGGGGATTGGAGGCCATACGTTACCCTGACCGTTTACTGGGGTCCCGGTAATATTCAGTCCACCCTCACCTTAGTGGACACCAGTGAGAAGTCACCCTTATACATGGGGCCCCCATCAAATTCACGGGACCCCGGATATAGATAGAAGGGTTTGGGGGGCATAGCACATCCGCCGTGAGAACCACCCTCCAATTGGGTGTGGGCCGGATGACCCCCTCCAGCTATCAGGTACTCATCAGGGCAGTACACGAGTGTATATTCGGGGTGGTGACATTTGAGGACCGGGACCCCTTCCCTCAATCCCCTCAGTACTGCGGTTGCAGTCCACCCCCCAACCCTCCCGCCCCAGATACCATCCTCTAGGAAGAAGAGGTCCACCAGTCCAGCCAATGGGCGGATCTCAGGGCGGTATGGATGCTCCTATCCACGCTCCCTAATGAAGATGCCTTGGTAAACGATTCATGGGCCGTATACAGCAGTCTAGCCCCGTGGTTGAGGGTGTGGGAAGCCAAGGGGTGGATGGTAGCATGGGGTAAGGTGCGGGAAAAGAGATGTGGCATGACATCGTCCGAATACTAAGAGCCTGTGAGGCCCCCCTCACCATGTACCATGTGCCAACTCACCGGGAGATCCCCGAGAAAGAGGAGGCAGCGCGCTCATGCAAATGCGGTAGGAACGGCCCACCAACGCCATCCAGGGGGTATATGAGGCCCTAGCTCATAGCGGGATGGGTGCAGAGCCTCTCCGTCTGGCCCGGGGGAGGTCAAGGGGAGTACATCCACGTCCTGGAGATGGGGAGAAAGTTCTGCTGCTAGGGAGGTTAGTGTGTGGGGTGGGGGGACAGATGGAAGCGGGGAGGGAAGGAAGGGCAGTTTTATCGTCTGGCTCTTGGGACAGAGCCCTGCACCGACCCCACACCCACCCACCCTCTCCATCATCATACCCTTATCTCCACACACCCATGTGGGGTCTCCCCATCCCGTCCTCCCCCACGTCCTAGGCCCCTAAGTTCCCCTGTGTCCTGTCCATCCCATCCCCTCCCCACAGCACCTGTATATATATATTTGTACAGATTTACTACTCCATTTATTTTCCTTGTACATATTTCCTATTCTATTTATTTTGTTAATCATGTGCATTTAGCTTTAATTCTATTTGTTCTGACGACTTGACACCTGCCCACATGTTTTGTTTTGTTGTCTGTCTCCCCCTTCTAGACTGTGACCCCTTTGTTGTGTAGGGACCGTCTCTATATGTTGTCAACCTGCACTTCCCAAGCGCTTAGTACAGTGCTTTACACACAATAAGCGCTCAATAAATACAATTGAATGAATGAATGAATGAATGAATGAATGCCACATATGGAGCCCGGTGGTGGCCAGGGTGGGAAGGAAGCTTCAGGAAGGTATACAAATTCTTGCAAGATTGTAAGCATTATACGCAAAAGAATTCACGGCCATCTGGCCAACGTAGGGCCCCTGCCCCTTAGCGAGGGAGAGAGGTACACACTCACCGCAGTGGAGTTCGCCTACCCGGTGGCAGCAGCCATGCAGGTAGCTAATATATAAGGGCTTCAGGTGAGGTGGGCTGGTTATGGCTTACTGGCCTACATAGATTCTGATCAGGCGACCCACTTTACGGGGCATGAGGTCAAGGAGTGGGCCGCGCAACATGATATTCTGTGGCTCTTACCCGGCTAAAAGTTGACACCACCACTCCAGCACCGTTGACTGGTAGAACTGATGTGTGTTGGGGCACCGCCCCTAAAGGATGATGGTTGCCTGCCACTGTAATCGCAGCTGGAGAATACAATGAGACGTGGGAGACTGTGATGGTACTCAACACCAATGAGCAGGTGCCCTGCCACATTACGGATACTTCTCATGATTGGAGTGTGAACGTCACGATGTCAAAGACAAACATCACTAATGTCACCGCGGAGGGCACCATGTCGTGGCAGATCACCAATGACATGGGCACGAAAGTGACCTGCCTGCACCTCAACCCGATAACTGAGAAACCGGCTGGATATGAGGATCAGGGAGCATTAGCGACACCCATCATGCTGCCTTGGAGATGCCCCTCCCGGCTCACCTCTCAGTGGCACAAGTATGGTTATTGGCTGAACACCCCCACCCCGGTTTGGGAAAACGCCAAAGATGGTTCCTGGAACTCGGGCACGCCCCTTTTCGATGTCGAAGTAATATCAGACAATATGGACAATGAATACCCAAGGACATGGGCCGCATTGCTATGGGAAGCCACCCTGGAAGGGGCTTGCCTGTACATCCACACTCGATGGACTACCGAGACAATCCCCTGGTCATTGGAACCATGGTGGGTAAATGCCCATCACCTGAACTTCTCCGCTGCCCTGGCCCAGGTCTGGCGACAATGGAACTTGTGGGTAGGGAACCGGTAGCCCTCAAGAGCCCCCGGATGGCAAAAGAGAGATATCACTGGATGGGTAGGCAGCGTATTAAGGGTATGGGACCAAGGGGACATACAAGACCTATGGGATGCCCAAGACCAAAACTTACAAAATGAAAACCAGATCCAGCAGCTTATTATCGGTGAAATGTTGAAGGATGCTGGGGGGTAGAAAAGAATGGTACTCTCAGCTGGAGCTCTGAAAACATGGGAGGGAATCCTCACAGGGGAGCTGGCCCGCTGGGCCCGAAACATCACCTGTTCGGATGCCTGCATCCAGACTCAGTTAGCACTGCTACTATATCTCACCACCCTAACAGAAGAAGGAAGCCGACCACAGTGGCCCCCCAGCCTGACTCGTCTGTATCCAGCCTTTATTGTATGGCCGGCCATTCAGGAACTATTCGGCAGGTGTACCACCATTACTGTAAGATGAGAGTATGCCACCCGGTGGGCAGCCGCCCCTGCGAGCCATAGCTCTTGGAGGATTAGGGATTGTGCAGGATGGCAAGAAGGTCATCCCCCGGGAGAGAGGTGGGGATGGTCGAATGTGTCCAGGAATCAATGGGAGCCCTTCTCCCCTTCTAGATGTACCCAACTAAAGAGGGATTGGTTCTGCTCACATGACCCCAGGGAGAGTGACAGCGTATCGGACAGTTGGCTGATTTCCATCACCAGGGTGTAGGATGCAGACTACTGGTATTTGGGTAATGGGAAATTCTGTTGGACATTCGGAGAACATATAAACATAACCATGATCACTTTTAATTATAATGTTAGTGCTGCCTGTGATAATTAAACGCTTGTTTGTAGTAATATGTCTTTAGTAGGGTTGAGCATCGGTAATCGTATCGACCTCTCCAGATGGTAGTGGCACGAGCAGTATATCCTCCTCTGGGACTTTCCAACGGATCTAGTGGACTCAGTAGCTGGGCCGAAGCAAGTGGAGGAGGCCACAGAAGTTATACGACAAGCCCTGGCAGATGCACAGCAATATTCTCCTCACACTGTGCTCTGCCTAACCAAAGCCAGCCGGCAGATACAAACACTGAACCCAAAGATGGTGACAGACTATGGGTGGTTCTCATGGCTGTGGGGGTGCGGGAGTGTAGGAGCAGGACATTGTTCCCTGTGGATCGTGCTAGGGTGTGTCGTGCTCTGCGCAGCTTTGGTGCTAGAATGCTGTTACTTGCGCAGACCCTTCACAAAAGCTATCGTGGACCCCAACTCCAGGTTGTTCTAGGTGTACGGAGGGGATGAAGGGGTGGAGTGCGGGATGAGTACCCTATCTATGAATTCACCCCCTCGCTCCGCCTGAGCAACCCATAGCAACTGTCCCAAACAGATAGACATCCTGGTAATACGAGGAGGGCTAACCGGTACGAGGAGGCTTCGTATATAAGAGGCATTGCTGCTATTTTTAGTTTTAGGTGTTTAGACCCAGCCCTGCAGAGCCTGCCCTGCAGATTAGGACTTGGACCCCCTTCTTCGCTTGCTAGCTGCGCTACAGCTATGTGTGTACACCCAGTAAAAAGGCAGAACAGATCAGTCTGGCTCGGAGTCTGGTCTTTGGCTTATTGTCACCCAGTGTAAAGAACCTGGAGCCGCCCTCTGGTCGGTGACCCCAGCTAACTTGGGAAGCATCTCCCTACAGGGCCGCATGTGAGACAGGAACCGAACTGATTGATTTGTATCTATATTAGCACTTAGAACAGTGCTTGACACATAGTAATTGCTTAGCAAATAGCATTGAAACATAATCTCATTTTGCCCCTTCCTTTTCCTTGTTGACACCTGAACGAAGTTACTCCTATATCTCTAATGTCCCTAGAGAACAAATATGAAAAGACTCAAGGCAAAGAATCAATAAATCACATTTATTGAGCACTTACTGTGTGCAGAACCCTGTACAAATAGGAGAGTATAATATAACACATATATGGTAGACAAATTTCCTGCTTACGACAAGCTTATGTTCTAGAGGGGGACACAGTGGAATCAAATAGAACTATTATGGAATGAAGAACTTCCCGTGAATTTTCTCCTCAAAATTATGGTCGAGAAGACAGCGGTCATTTTTCTGGAGTTCAGTCATTCAGTTATATTTCTATTGGACACTAGCTGTGGCACTCTTGGCGTTCATGACTGAAATTCAACCTTCAGCTAGATATTCCAAGTCTGAACCTCAGAAAATCTGTACCTGTCATAGAGGATGGCCAATTAAAGAAAACATCCAGAACCTTCCCTCTTGTCTCCGGAGAAACAAACATTCAAATAAAGCATATTCTGCAATGAGCGATAAAACCCCCAAATGACTAGCTCTGCCTGTTCTTCAAATACTGCTTGTCAGGAGATTTTTTGAAATAACTCGGCTCCCTCAGCAGAGAGAGATATTTAGCATTGTTGTTGTAACAGTTGGGGATTTATTGAAAAATGAGTCACTTGGCAGATTTACTTAAGGAAAATGTCAAAATATTGTTTTTCATGTTGATCCAAATCCTTTATGTTTCTGATTAGAGCTCCATGTCTCCAGAATACAATTACTGATTAAAATTCAAAATATAGATGCAAAACTGAATAAAAATAAATGTAATTTACCTCAAAGGGAATTTCAATTTGCTGAATGATGGTGTTAAAATTAATCAAAATGGAATGCAGGTGAGCACATCTCACAAAAGAGAAGTAAGAGTAACAGGTAATGATGAAATATTAGGCTTTTCTGGCAAGTATATTTCATATCTAACACAAGAAACAAGACATTTAAGACCTTTTAAAGAGGATAAATGCCACAAGAGTCAAACAGTATTGAGTAAAAAAGCATTGCCACTACAGTATACCAAGAGAGAAACCAAAATATTAATGGGTGCCTGAAAATGAAGACCAGTAGAACAATATCCATGTAATAATGTGGAGCAGAAAGGCATCAGGAGCAAAGAACCTAAATCAATCAATTGCATTTATTGAGCACTTACTATTTGCAGAGCACTGTACTAATCACTTGGGAGAGTACAATACAAAAGAACCTAAAGTTGAGACATTTACTAAGCTCAAATGAAAACAGACGTCCTCCTATTTACAATTGGTCAAAAACCAGTAATAATAATTGTCTGAAACTGTAACATCACTCCACAATTACAACTGATAAATTTTCAGTTGTAGGTATATGATAGCAGCCTGGTGTAGTGGAAAGAGCAATGGCTGGGGAGTCAGAATGTCATGGGTTCTCATCCCAGCTCTGCCACTTGCTTGCTCTATGACCTTGGGCAACTCAATTAACTTTTCTGTTCCTCAGTTACCTCATTGTATAATGGGGTTTGAGACTGTGAGTCTTATGTGGGACAGGGACTGCGTCCAACGTGGTTTGCTTGTATCTACCCCAGCGCTTAGTACAGTGCCTGGCACATATAAGTGTTTAACAAATACCATTATCATTATTATTATTGTCTTTATTTGTGAACTGTATCAAAAATATCAACAATGACTGCGTATTAGGAAATACTGAGACCTTGGTTAAAAGTGACAATTGATCACTTTTAATATAAGGTTAATATATGCTTTAGTTATTAAAATTCCAATTTCCTAAACGAGAAATTCTGATTAGGATTATGGAGAGTGTAGAAGATAGAATTGACTATTTTAGTGAGCCATCATCATTTTTGTAGCATTGCATTCAAAAAAATTGAATTGGATTTAAATTATCTATGTATCACTGCCTGCTTAGTATAATTTCTGGCTATAGATTTAGCACAAACAGGGTCAAAATAATAAAAAACGACATTTGTCAAAGCTAAACATTTAGGAGATAGCTCCATTTGGCTTTAAGAAATTAACACCATTTTTGGCAATAGGACCAATCACTACCAGAGTTTTCTTTCTGGAAGCAAGTCATAGCTACATTTCCAATGAATTTGGAGGTGAAATGGGTGAAGAAGGGAACATTTTTTAAAGACAGGATGTCAAGAAAACATAGCAAGAAGCTCAAGGATATGCTGCAGAATAGATGAACACATAAGGAATTTATATCTACTTGTCTTTTGGGTTTAAGGATGCCACAACTGAGATTTTTATTTCGTTACATAAGTGTGACTAAAAATTCCTTCCACACTGTGGGCATATAAAGACACTCCCTTCCCCCTTTTCGGATATTTCTTAAGTGCTTACTATGGGTCAGACAGTGTTCTAAGCACTGGGGTAGTTACAAGATGGTCAGGTTGGACACATTCCATGTTCTACATGGGGCCCACAGCTTTAATCCCATTTTACAGGAGAGTTAATTGAGGCACGGAGGAGTGACTTGCCCAAGGTCACACAGCAGACAAGTAACAGAGCTGGGATTAGAACACAGTTTCTTTGACTCCCTGGCCCTTTGTTACTCTATTGCATTTGTCATCTCAGTTTTAACCAGTGAATCAATGCCGTGTATTGAGCACTTACTATGTGTAAAGCACTGAATTAAGCACTAAAATAATAGTAGTAATTGTGGTATTTGTTAAGCATTTACTATGTGTCAAACACTGTTCTAAGCACTGGGGTAGAGACAAGGTAATCAGGTTGTCCCACGTGGGGCTCACAGTCTTAATCCCCATTTTACAGATGAGGTAACTGAGGCACAGAAAAGTTAAGTGGCTTGCCCAAGATCACACAGCAGACCAGTGGTATATCCAGGATTAGAACCTACATCCTCTGACTCCCAAGTCCGTGCTCTTTCCACTAAACCACGCTGCCGGGAAAGTACAACATAATAGAGTTGGTAGAAGTGATTATGGAACACAAGGACTCTATTTCTAATTGCTGAATGCCAGGCTGATCTCTCAGCTTCTGCTGTCTCCCAGATGATAGACACTAAGTTACATCATTTGGGGTTTTGTTTCACTTGATCTTGAAAACATTTCTGCTTCTGATCGATCGATTAATCGATTGATTCTTGCTTAGGGTTACCCTATTTCAGCTCATGCAAGAGCAGCTGTTTGGGTTTCTTGAGTCATCCATTTTCCTACAGCGTCCCACCCAGTGAAACAAACAAAGGGACCAGAGTCGCTTTGGTCAATCAATCACTCAGTGGTATTTATCGAGAGTCCACATAAGGAGCAATGTAGTAAGTGTTTGGGAGAGTGTGATAGTTTGATGGCAATGGATTGCTTGTTTTCCAGGACCACGTTGTTTGTGACCCTTTCTATAATAATAATAATAATGGCATTTGTTAAGCGCTTACTATGTGCAAAGCACTGTTCTAAGCGCTGGGGGGGATAGAAAGTGATCAGGATGTCCCACGTGGGGCTCACAGTCTTCATCCTCATTTGACATATGAGGGAACTGAGGCTCAGAGAAGTGAAGTGACTTGCCCAAGGTCACCCAGCTGAGAAGTGGCAGAGCCGGGATTCAAACCCATGACCATGACTCCCAAGCCCGGGCTCTTTCCACTGAGCACGCTGCTTTTCTAGTCGTTGGATACTAAGTATTGTTCATAGACAGGGTTGTTGGAACTTCTCTAGAAGTAGGATATGGCATTGTGTTCGTTATGGCATTTCCTAAGCATGTACTATGTGTCTAATGCTGTTCTAAGCACTAGGATAGACAGATATTTATCATATTAGACACAGCTACTTCCCAAATGGGGTTCACAGCCAAAGTACATGGGAGAACAGACATTGAATACCTATTTAAAGTTGAGGGAACTGAGGCACAGAAAAATTAAGTGCTTTGACCAAGGTCACACAGCAGGCAAGGGGCAGGGGTTGGATTAGAACCCAGAACCTCTGACTCCCAGCCCCACGGTTTTTCCAATAGACCATTCGGTTTCTCTCTATTGGGTAATATAATTGCTCCATTATAATTGATCCATCTACCTTGAGATTCATTTGGATCTGGATGTCATGTAGGCTCCCACTGTATAAAAGGAAGCCTTAATCGTCTTGTTTCTGTTTTCTACTTCTTTTTCTATTTTTGCATCATTTAAGGATGTAAAGAATTGAGGGTCAGTATTTAGGTATATGTCACTGTTGGAGATACTTGTTTGTGCATAGGGTGGTAAATAACCTTGATTTTCTAATTAATTGCTAGTCCACAGCAATTTGGGGACAAGTGGTTCCTAGAGAAGTGGTCTCTAGAAAAAGTCCAAGCCTGAGAATCAGAGGACCTCAGTTATAATCTTGGCTCTGTCATAGGTCTGCTGTGTGACCTTGGGAAAGTCACTTAACTTCTTTATGCCTCAGTGACCTCATCTACAAATGTAATGTCTGTCTCCCATTATGGACTGTAAGGTTCTCATGGGCAAGGATCATGCATACCCATTCTGTTGTACTGTCATTTTCTAGGTTCTTAATTCAGTGTTCTGCACACAGTAAGCATTCAGTGAATACTATTGATTGATCTTAGAACCTTCTCCGACTCATTATATTCAGTAGACCTATGTGGCCTTCAGGATCGCATCTGGAGAATTTCTAGTACTCTACCAATCTCGGCTAAGGGAAGGAGAGTCAAACAGTGGCCTACCCATTCCATTCCTAGCTTGGGCAGTGGATAGTGACTGAAAGGCAAATTGCTACAAATCAAAACTAACCTGTGTTGGGCAGCAGCGGCATGGGAGAAAGTTGAGGGCAGAGACTCGTTTACTGTGAGGAAGAAGGCAATGGTAGACCACTTCTGTAGTTTTACCAAGAAAACCTAATGGATATGTTACCAGAACGACTGCAGATGGATGTGGGGCGAACTGGGAGAGAAGTGTCCATGGAGTCGCTGTGGGCTGGAGACGATTCAACAGCATAAGACAAGACTATAGGGTAAAACCACCCCCAAATTAATAAGCCTCTGTCATTGAATTACAGTGTATGCTACCAGTGGTCAGGGAAGTCATGGCTGCTTTACATTTTCATATCCCAATCACTTGGTACAATGAACTGCATTTAGTGGAGTGCACTCAGTGGGTGTTCAAGAAATACTTTGTCAGAGTAGTTCTTGCATTATTATTATTATTATGTGCTTACTACAAGTCAGAAATTGTAGTAAGTGCTGGGGTAGACACAAGCTAATCAGCTAGGACATGGTCCCTGTATTACATGGAGTTAACAGCCCAAGTAGGAGGGAGAACAGATATTTCACCCCCAATTTACAGATGAGGCAACAGGGACTTTAAGTGACTTGCCCAAGGTCACACAGCAGGCTGCTGGCAGAGGCGGGATTGGAATCCACTTCCTCCGACTTCCAGGTCTGTGCCCTTTCCATTAGACCATGCTCCTCCTCACCCTTTAATGACACTCCTTCCCTTTACTCTCTATGCTTGCATTAGGAAGGGCTATAGATGAACGACAAGAAATCGGGGGATGGTGGTAAAACAGCATCTAAAACTAGAAGATTTCCAAATTATCAAAGAAACGATGTTCATTTGACCACTGACCTAAAATCGATAAAAAAAACCCATAGACCAAGTTTCCCTTGATCAACACAGGTGTGTTCTCCAAAAAAGGGGGCAAGAACATTCTGCAGCTGATTTTCTCATTTATATTAATAACCCTTTTCCTAAGGTGCACTTATTCAAGGGCAAAAGACACTGTTTTGCTTAGTGACATTTTAATGGCTTTTATCATCACTGCATTTCTCAATGTGTAGATGAAGGGATTTAGCATGGGGGTTATCATAATATAAAATACTGCAACAGCCTTGTCAATGGATGAGGAAGTTGTGTGCTGCACATATTCAAAGATGCACGGAATAAAGAAGAAGATGACAACGATGAAGTCGGAGGCACAGGTGGAGAGAGCTTTGAGTCTACCCACGGCACTGTGGGTCTTCAGGGAGTGCAAGATGAAGGCATAGAAAATCATCAACAGGACAAAGATTAACACGCACATGCCACCACTGGTAGCAGCACCCAGCACGCTCAAGGTGTGAGTATCGGAGCAGAGCAGTTTCAGCAAAGGGTATAAATCGCACATAAAGTGGTCGATGACATTGGGGCCAAAAAATGGTAAATGTGCCATGAAGATATTTTGAATTGTGGCGTGAAGAAAGCCTCTGGCCCAGGCCACAGCCACCAGTGATCTACAGAGATGTCTGCTCATGATGGTAGTGTAGTGCAATGGCTTACATATCGCCACGGAATGGGCATAGGCCATCACCGTGAGGAGAATGGTCTCAGCCCCGCCAATAAAATGCTCTCCAAAGACCTGGGTCATGCAGCCTTTGAAGTAGATGATTTTCTTCTCAGAGAGGGAGTCAATGATCAGTTTAGGTGTGTTGACTGAGAAATAGCAGGCATCAAGGAACAACAAGTGAGCCAGAAAGAAATACATAGAGGAATCCAGAGTCTGACTGGAAGCTACCGTTACCACAATGATCAGGTTTCCCACGGTGACGATGTAGATTATTAAAAAGACAACAGAGATACTTTTCTGCATCCTTGGGTCCTGTGTGAGTCTCAATAGAATGAATTCTGTCACATTGTTTTCATTCTCCACCAACTCGAGGTAGGCAATCAGTACACAAGTGAGAGCTGCAGATTTGGTAAAGAGAATGATGATCTTTGTTAGGTTTGTCTTGAGATGATTAAACGATGCTTCATAAAGGAGCTCAAAACATTTCCATTCATTCATTCATTCAATAGGATTTATTGAGCGCTTACTGTGTGCAGAGCATTGTACTAAGCGCTTGGAAAGTACAATTCAGCAATAGAGACAATCCCTGCCCACATCGGCCTTACAGTCTAGTAGGGGGGAGACAACATCAAAACAAGTAAATAGGCATCAATATAAATAAATAGAATAATAGATATATATATACATGAAAAGAAGGAAACAGGCATCAATATAAATAGAATTATAGATGTACATATATAGATAAGTGCTGTGGGATGGGGAAGCGGGATGGGCAAGGGAGCAAGTCAAGATGACGTGGAAGGAATGGGGAGGTGAGGAACAGGAAGGCTTAGTCTGGGAAGACCTCTTGGAAGAGGTGAGCCTTCAGGAGGGGTTTGAAGTGGGGAAGAGAGATTTGTGGATTTGAGGAGGGAGGGCATTCCAGGCCAGAGGTAGGACTTGGGCCATTGGTCGACAGCATAACAGGAGAGATGGAGGCACAGTGCGTGGCTCAGTGGAAAGAGCCTGGGCTTTGGAGTAAGAGATCTTGGGTTCTAGTCCCGGTTCTGCCACCTGTCAGCTGTGTGACTTCGGGCAAGTCACTTCACTTCTCTGTGCCTCAGTTTCCTCATCTGTAAAATGGGGATTAAGACTGCGAGCCCCTCGCGGGACAACCTTGATTACCTTGTAGTCCCTCCAGCGTTTGGGACATTGCTTGGCACATAGTAAACGCATACCAAATACCAACAAAATTATTATTATTATCAGGGGAGCGGGGTGTTAGGGCTGGGATATAGAAGCAGAGAATGGAGGTGAGGTGAGCAGGGGCAAGGTGATGGAGTGCTTTGAAGCCAATAGTAAGGAGTTTTTGTTTTAATTATTGCAGCTCAATTTTCCATAAGCTTTCCTCAAGTATGGTTTGACTGTTCCCAGCTTGTCAATTATGGTATTTATTAAGGGCTCACTATATGGCAAACACAGTTGTAAGGGCAGGGGTCATTTTCACAAAGAAATATTGAGATAACTGTTTCTCTGCTCAGGGTTCTTTTGCCGAAGTCTAGTGGGCCAATATGGAAAGTGGATTATTTAATCCACCAAAATCCAGCTCAATGCTCAAGCCCTTGAATTTAGTTTCTTCTCAAAATCTCAGGGTCTGTGAGTTCAGGAATCACGGGATTTAGAGTGGGAGCCCGTCCATTTTTATCCTGACTTCCTCTCTGGATCAAGGCAGTAGGAAGGGGACTCCTGGGTCTCTGTCCTCCCAGAAACGTGCAATTTGGAACTGAATGCTGTTAAAAAATAACCCACTCCAGCTTCAAGTCTTGCAGTTACTGCTAACACTTGCGGATATTCTTCAACAACTAAACGGTGCAGCTAGGAAGCATCCAAAATCAGGATCTTTCTGGATGAATTGTGAAATACAGTCAACTGGACAACATACAGTAGCCTTCACATCAGCCTCCTTTCCATAGATAAAAGACTTCCCAATTGTTTGTTCTCTTAACTGCCATTTGATTAATGCATTTATGGCTCCAGAAATCGACTCAAGACTAATATTTCCCAGTCCTTTAAAAATATTCCTAAAGATTTAGCTTGAGTTGTAAGTGTAACACCAACCAGATAGGAAATCTGCATGACTTATTAATAATGATAATGATAGTTACGTGCCACACACTGTACTAAGCCCTTAGAGTAGGATAATTAGACGGGATACAGTCTCTATTCCAGATGGGTCTCACAGTCTAAGGGGAAATGAGAACAGCGACATGAGAAGCAATGTGACCTATTGGATAGAACATGGGCCTTGGAGTCAGAAGGACCTGGGTTCTAATCCCAGTTCTGCCACTTGTCTGCTGAGTGACCTTGGGCAAGTCACTGCACTGCTCTGTGCCTCAGTTACCTCATCTGCAAAATGGGTATTAAGACTGTGAGGCTCGGTTGGGACAAGAACTGTGTCCAACCGAATTAGCTTACAAATGCTCCAGCACTCAATAATGTGCCTGGTACAGAGTAAGCATGTAATAAATACCACAAAAAACATGGAAAAGTCAGAATTAGAACACAGATCTCCTGGTTTCCAGTCTCTTTCCATTAGGTCACATTGTTTCTCATTGCTCTTCTCCTAGGGATTCACTAAATCCCCCAACCCCAGGATGTGGGGAAAACCATTAAAACATGAAGGAGTTAGGTTCAAAACAACTCAAAGGAAATGCTTCTTAATGCAGCAATTGGTGAGCACCTGGACAGCAAAGGAAGTTGTGCAGGCATAGAGTGTTGGAAGCTTTAAGAAGGATTTGAACCAATTTGTGGACAAGTCATTCAAAATTGGTTGCACTAGAGGGAAAGTTATGGTTATATGGGGAAAAGAAAGAAATGTTACAAAGTCCCTAAAAATTAGGATCAGATGAGGTAACTCAGGCATAGAGAAAGTAAGTGGCTTGCCCAAAGTCATATAGCAGACAAGTGATGGAGCCTTCTTAGTCCTAGGCCCATGTTCCTTCCTCTACACTATGACAGTAGTGGGCAGAGAGAAGGGGTTGGTGAATCGGGGATTTCTAATGAAGTGAGAGGAAACCTCCCAAAAGCCTCACACAGTCACTAAAAGCACACACAAACAGGGAATCAAAGGAAGAGAGAATCATAAATGAAGTCATAGAGGGATTCAGAAAGGCAAAAACAGAATCTCAGATGGGCAGAGACGGGGTCCGAGGCAAAGAGCCATAAAGTACCAGAACTCAAAGACACGGAGAGAAGTTCAGAAAGAACTTACCAGTATTCTATGTCAGACTCTTTCATCTCTCAGCTGTGCATGTTTCATAAAGCTCTGTTAGGAGTCCCCTCTGCATCTACACCCATTCTCTCTTGGTGCTTACCCAGTTCCATAGTTTCAGCTACCACCTCCATATGGAAAACTCCACAGAGCACATATGTATATATCTGTAATTATAAATTTATTCATTTATATATAATTATGTATATTATTGTCTATCTCCCCCTCCAGATTGTGAGCTTATTGTCGGCAGGGAATATGTCTGTGTTTATTGTGCTCTCTCAAGTGATTAGTACAGTGCTTTGCACACAGTAAGCACTTAATTAATTAATTCATTCATGCAATCGTATTTATTGAATGCTTACTGTGTGGAGAGCACTGTACTAAACGCATGGGAGGTACAAGTTGGCAACATGTAGAAACGGTTCCTACCCAACAGCGGGCTCACAGCCTAGAAGGGGGAGACAGACAATAAAACACAACATATTAACAAAATAAAATAAATAGAATAAATATGTACAAGTAAAATAAATAATTAGAGTAATAAATATGTACAAACATATATACATATGTACAGGTGCTCTGGGGGAGGGGAAGGAGGTATGGCGGGGGGACGGAGGGGGAGAGGAAGGAGGGGGCTCAGTCTGGGAAGGCCTCCTGGAGGAGGTGAGCTCTCAGTAGTTCTTTGAAGTGAATGAATGAATGAACTCCCAAATCGACTTTAGCCCTAACCCTCATGTTTAACCTGCAATCCCACATCCCTCTTGCTTCTAAAAATATCACCATCATCAATGGCATTAACTGAGGGCTTACTATGCACAGAGTATTGTATTAAGTGCTCGGGGGATTACAATTCAAAAATTTTCAGACATGTTCCCGCCTTTATGGAACATCAGCCTCCTCTCGAATCTCCCATCCTCCTGTCTCTCCCCACTTCAGTCTATACTTCACTCTTCTGCCCGGATTATTTTTGTACAGAAACGCTCTGGGCATGTTACTCCCCTCCTCAAAAATCTCCAGTAGTTGCCTGTCAACCTACAAATCAAGCAAAAACTCCTCACTCTCGGCTTCAAGGCTCTCCTTCACCTCTCCCCCTCCTACCTCATCTCCCTTCTCTCCTTCTACAGCCCAGCCCACACCCTCTGCTCCTCTGCTGCTAACCACCTCACTCTGCCTCGTTCTTGCCTGTCCCACCGTCGATCCCCAGCCCATGTCCTTCCCCTGGCTTGGAATGCCCTCCTTCCACACATCCGCCAAGCTAGTTCTCTTCCTTTCTTCAGAGCCCTACTGAGAGCTCACCTCCATCAGGAGGCCTTCCCAGGCTGAGCCCCCTTTTGCCTCTTCTCCTCCCCAACCACCCCGCCCATCAGGAGGCCTTCCCAGACTGAGCCCCCTTTTTCCTCTTCTCCTCCCCAACTCCCCCGTCCTACCTCCTTCCCTTCCCCACAACACTTGTATATATTTGTACAGATTTATTACTCTATTTTACTTGTACATATTTACTATTCTATTTATTTTGTTAATGATGTGCATATAGCTATACTTCCTTTTTGTTCTGACGATTTTGACACCTGTCTATATGTTTCGTTTTGTTGTCTGTCTCCCCGTTCTAGACTGTGAGCCCGTTGTTGAGTAGGGACCGTCTCTATATGTTGCCAACCTGTACATCCCAAGTGCTTAGTACAGTGCTCTGCACACAGTAAGCGCTCAATAAATACAATTGAATGAATGAATGTTCCCTGCCAACAGTGAACGTACAGTCTAGAGGGGGAGAAAGACATTATTATCAGTAAATAATTTATAATATATAATTTAAAGATATGTACAGAAGTGCCACGTCTTTATTTCCTGTTTTCCAGGTGCTACGTACAGTCCTTTACTCCCTGGGTACTCGATAAATATTACTACTACTCCTTCTTCTCCCATTTATCCTGCTCCTCTCTTCCTACCTTCCTCCTATTACTATCACTAGAGAAGTAGCATGGCTTAGTGGAAAGCACTTGAACTTGGGAGTCAGAGGTTGTAGGTTCTAATCCCTACTCTGCCACTTATCAGTTGTGTGACTTTGGACAAGTCACTTAAATTCTCGGGGCCTCAGTTACCTCATCTATAAAATGGGGATTAAAACTGTGAACCCCACCTGATTACCTTGCATCTACCTCAGCACTTAGAACAGTAATTGGTACATAGTAATTGCTTAACAAATATCATTATTATAATTATTATTATTATGGGGGATCTGAGAAGACAGTGACCAGAACAGGCAGAATGATTTTATTTTCTTCAAGAATTGCCTCCAACAGGAAAAGATGCTGATGCTCATACCAGTGATGAGGTTTGAACCCACAAAGGAAATGCAAACCTGAAACGGTGTAGCAAGCCTTTCTGAATATGTGCTAGACATCCTGCTAAACAATCGACCAATTAATTATATTTATTGAGCACTAACTATGGGCATAGCATTGTACTAAGCGCTTGGGAGAGTGTAATTTAACAAAATTGGTAGTTATGTTTCCTGCTCATATTGAGATAGCAGTAAAGAGGAGGAGAAAGACGTTTACATAAATAAATTAAGGATATGTACTTAAATGCTGTGGGGCTGAGGAAAGGGTGAATAAAGGGTGCAAATCCAAGTACAGAAGGGATGCAGAAAGGAGTGGGAGAAGAGGAAATGAGGGCTTAGTTGCCCAAGGCATTTTGGAGATATGCCTTCAAAAAGACTCTATTTGGGGGAAGGAGAGTTTGTATAACTAATCTGCAGCGAGACCATCACTGAAAAATAACTCAAGTAGGAAAGCTTTGATGTAAATGAATTTCAGATCTTGATAGCCTAACATGACTCACTCTCATAATCAGAGTTGGGTTGGTGCGAGATTTCAACCAGTAAAATGAATTCTATCTCTTTGTTTTCCCTTATATACTTTCACCCAATTTTCTACATCACCTCTTGGTTAATGGATAATTTTAGCATACTGGATTGATCCTTATAACACTTCAGTCCTGTGTTCAAATATTGGTTTCCAAACATTCTCTTTTTATCATTGTGTATCGGTGAACACCATTGTACATCTCTCATCCACAGGATTTCCATCCAAACTATTATTCTCACAGTTCAAGGAGATGCCACAAGGTTTCTTTGAAATTTCTGATCTAGAATGAATTCCTAGACAATTACCTTACTTAGTAATATTGAGAAGCAGCGTTTCCTAGTGGATAAAGCACAGGCCTGGGAGTCAGAAGGACTTGAGTTTTAATCTGAGCCCCGCCACTTCTCTGCTGCTGTGACCTTGGGCAAGTCGCTTAACTCCTCTGGGCCTCAGTTACACCACCTGTAAAGTGGGGATTAAGATTGTGAGTTCCATGTGGGACATGGGCTGTATGCCATGTATACGTGATTAGCTTGTATTTACCCCAGCCC
>NW_024045055.1:0-14795 GCF_015852505.1 Tachyglossus aculeatus
CATCACTGAGATGTGTAAGCTCCCTGTGGAAAGAGAATGTGTCTACCAACTTTGTTGCATTGTAATAAAAATTATAATGGTGGTAATTGTTAAGTACTTAGTATGCATCAAGCACTGTACTAAGTGCTAGTGTAGATACGAGATGATAATGATATTGGTATATATTAGGCACTTACTGTGTACAGTCATTGTATTAAGCACTGACCAGGTCCCACATGGGCCCTTACAGTATAATTAGGAGGGAGAACAGGTAGTGAATCCCCATTTTGCAGATGAGGGAACAGGACATTAAGTAAAACTTGCCCCCAAGGTCACAGAGCAGGCAAGTGGCAGAGGTGGGATTAGAAACCATGTCCCTCTTACTCCCAGTCCGTGGTCTTTCACTAAGTGAAGCTTCTACTTATACTCTCTCAAATTACATAGTCCAGTTCTCTGCAAAACAGTAAATAATATCATTGATTGTTTGTCTAAAAGGTGGATAGTCTGGTCTACCATCAGCAGGCATCCTGCTAAGTATAAGTCCTTGTGAGCAGGGCATCATCTACTAACTCTATTGTACTTTCCCAATCGCATAATACAGTGATCAACACCTAGTAAGTGCGTCAATAAGATATATTCCATTAACTGACGCTCCTCAGATTCTGATCCATCCACACACTTTGGCCCACTCCACCTCTCCCCTATTGTGTGATAGCAGGTAGGACATAGAGCAAGATTATCTTCCTTTGGGAGAAGATAGGCCTGGTTTAGAGTCCAGAAGCATCAGAAAATGTCCAAAAGGGGGCATTCACTTGGGAGCTTGGGGACTGAGTTTAACCTGGTGAGAGTCAGGTAGGAGTTGAAACACTGATGAGTTTCAACCCCAGTTTTCTATCATTCTTGTTTGTACATTTTTTTCCTCTCCCTTTCAGTTAGAGTGCTTCGATTTGGTCATCTCAAAGCTTCCCTCATGTTGGAAGAGAGTGTGCAGAGAAAGTGAATAATTCAGCAATGCTTCTCAGCAGTTGTTCCTCTGGGAAACTGGGTGCAATTTTACAAATAGCATGATTGACCCTCAAAATGCTAACAGCCTGAACTGCTCTTTTTTCAGGCCTCTCCAACCATCCCACCCAATGCAAGTCCCACCTGGACTTGGTGAACAGCAGAAGAACTCCATTTGAAATTATCCTGAAGTAAGGTTACAAGTCGTGGCTCAGTGGAAAGAGACATGCTTTGGAGTCAGAGGTCATGGGTTCAAACTCCAGCTTTGCCAACTCTCAGCTGTGTGACATTGGGCAAGTCACTTAAACTTCTCTGGGCCTCGGTTACCTCATCGGTAAAATGGAGATTAAGACTGTGAGCCCCCCGTGGGACAACCTGATCACCTTGTAAACCTCTCCAGCGCTTAGAACAGTGCTTTGCACATAGTAAACACTTAATAATGCCATTATCATTATTATTAAGGTGGTTTAGTGGAAAGGCCACAGGCTTGGGAGTCAGGGAAATGTGGGTTCTAATGCTGGCCTATGCACTTGTCCTGCTGAGTGACCTTGGGCTTCTGTTTGCCTCAGTTACCTCATCTGTAAAATGGGGATTAAGACTGTGAACCCCATGTGGGGACAACCTGATTACCTTGTATTTACCCCAGCGCTTAGAACAGTGCTTGGCATGTAGTAAGCGCTAAACAAATACCATTTAAAAATAAGACATGAACATCTCTCTATGCACCATCTCGGGCATTAATTTATTATATTATCCCCCCGGGCAGAGGATACCCTCCACTCATTATAGTCAGACACATATGGTCCTATAGAACACTAGGACAAAGACACTATGAATAATGCTACTGTTTGGGGACGTTGGGTGGGTTTTTTTTCTTTGTTTTTGTTTTTTGTTTTGTTTTGTTTTGTTTTGTTTTTGGTAAATTAGAGTAGATAGTAGTGTTCATCCAGGAAACAGACCCCAGAATCCAGCAGTAGGTGGGTTGAGAAGCAGCATGGCATAGAGGATAGAGCACGGGCCTTGGAGTCAGAAGATAGTGAGTTCTAATCCCAGCTCTGCCAGTTGTTTGATATGTGACCTTGGGCAGATTATTTCAGTTCTCTGTGCCTCGGTTTTCCTCATTCTGTAAAATTGGGATTAAGACTGGTGAGCCCCATGTGGGACAGAGACTGTGTCACAACCCAATTTGCTTGTAATCGACCCCAGCACTTAGTATACTGGCCTGGCACACAGTAAGCACTTAACAAATACCAGAATTATTATTTATTATTATTATAATTATTATTATCATTATATATTATTTCACTGTAGAATCTAAGAACACACAACCTACACACAGCTGGAGAATATGGGAAAGAAGCACCTAAAAATCAGGAGAGGTTTATAAAAAGGAAAGGAGAATACACAACTGGGGAAAGCAGCATGGCCTCAGTGGAAAAAGCACGGGCTTTGGAGTCAGAGGTCAGGGGTTCAAATCCCAGCTCCACTAATATTCAGCCTCTGTGTCCATTGCTTTATATTAAATATCACCACTCGTGAATTTTTTTCAATATCAGATTCATGTTTGAATCTAATATTAATATTCAGCATTTATCAGAAGTGACACTGCACATCTGCAAATCATGACTGAAAATCATAACATTTATTTCTGTACATTTCCTGCAGCCATGCTGTAGGATGCAACAAGAAAATCTGGATGCAAGATTTTGAACACGCTTCCGCTCCTCAGGAAAACTCTTTCCATCTCGACAGATTTGAAAAGCATTAACAAGTCCTAGAGATAATTATTCGGGAGGTGCAGCACATCTATAACTGTACCCGTAGAGTTTCACACCCCAAGAATATATTTATAATAAATATTATATATGTATATAATATATATATATATACATATAAATGTATATATATATATATATATAATATATATATATATATATTATATATATTATATATATATATATACATACGTTTGGAACTATTTATTACTCTATTTTACTTGTACCCTATCTATTCTATTTATTTTATTTTGTTAGTATGTTTTGTTTTGTTGTCTGTCTCCCCCTTCTATACTGGTGAGCCCCGCTGTTGGGTAGGGACGGTCTCTATACGTTGCCAACTTGTATTTCCCCAAGCGCTTAGTACAGTTCTCTTCAGACAGTAAGCACTCATAAATACGATTGAATGAATGAATGAAATGAATTAAATCCATTGAATTATTAATTGTGCACATTGGGAGTTAAGTGCAAATGTGTTTGCCTGAAATTTTAGGGGATTTTGATTTTCAAAAGCCTTGCCCTTCGAAGTCTGCTCACCTAAAAGGAAAACAATCATCTAAAATTGTTGCCTGAATTTAAGACAGTGTAGATAACTGTTGGAATTCTTCACTGTACTCATGTTGGACATATTCCTATAAATTAAGAAAACTAAATCCTGATAGGATTTTTTTTCTGATGCATTTTCACATGGCGTGTTTGAATGCTTTGGTGACTGGGTGAAATGAAAATTGCTCAATTTGTTAGGCATTGTAGATTTCTGATTATTAGATTTAATTTTAGCTGTTCATTCACTATGGAACTATCCTTAGTTGATTAAGGACAGAATTTTGACATTTCCCTATATATTGTAAAACTCCTTGTGGGGCAGGGATTGTTGTCTACCAAATTTATTGAATTTGCGCTTTCCCATAAGTGCCTAGTACAGTGCTCCGCACAGAGTATGTGCTCAATAAAAAACCACTGATTGATTCTGGAATTTTAACTTTTACAGGCAAAACATATAGGGAACTCACCAGTGATACTTGGATTACAATGGCTACAGTAGGTGGGCTCTATAAGTAGACATTTATTATTTAAATAATAATGATGATAATAATAACAGTAATAATATTTGTTTAGTGATTTCTATGTTCCAGGCAGTGTACTAAGTTCTGGGTGGGATACAAGCAAATGGGATGGACAAATAGGTACATATTTATTACTCTATTTAATTATTTATTTATTTTACTTGTACCTATCTATTCTATTTATTTTATTTTGTTAGTATGTTTGGTTTTGTTCTCTGTCTCCTCCTTTTAGACTGTGAGCCACTGTTGGGAAGGGACTGTCTCTATATGTTCGACAACTTGTACTTCCCAAGTGCTTAGTACAGTGCTCTGCACACAGTAAGCACTCAATAAATACGATTGATTGATTGATTGATTGATTGACACAGTCCCTGTCCCCTCATAAAAGCTCATAGTCCTTATTCTCCATTTTACAGATGAGGTACCTGAGGCACAGAGAAGGTGAAAGTGACTTGCTGAAAGTCACACAGAAGACAAGTGACAGAGCTGGGATTAGAAAACATGACTTTCTTACTCCCAAGGTCCATCCTCAAATCCACTAGGCCATGCTGCTTCCCCTAATTGCCATCAACATTTAGCATCAAAGAGGTTTCAGTGTGCTCTTCTAATGAACAATGTTGGTTTCCCAGGCATAAGAAATTATTACCGCTCACTGGTCAAAAGCTAAGCCCTGTAATCCATGTTTATTGTTCACTGAAAACGAATCTCCCTTCTAAACCAGTGAAAGTAATTCCTAACTTATTTTGTTTTTGGATCTCATAAATCCCTCCCAATAGATTGAATTCTGGAAGCTGAAGATGTTATTATACCTAAACATTATCAAATCGCTAAATCGCTATTCATGATTACATTGGCTAGAGAAGCATCATGGGCTCAGGTGGAAAGAGCACTAAGGCTTTGGAGGTCAGACGGATGGGTTCAAATCCTGGCTCTGCCACTTATCGGCTGTGTGACTTCGGGCAAGTCATTTCACTTCCTCTGTGCATTAGTTAACTGTAAAGGAATTGATTAGGGTTGTTTACAACATCCTGCTAAAGGATGATTATAACTTTTGCACCTATTTCTTGTTAGGGGTTAAATGACAGTTGGTTACTCATGTAAGTGAAAGTATTGTATAAAAAGAATGTCCTTGCTCCTTGAGGGCTCACCTGCACCGGGCTCCTGCCCAGCTCCCAGGAGCAAGGACCCTTGGGAACAACTGCCCATGTGTTAACACGGATACAAAAAATAAACCAAAGCTTGTTTTAACTACGGTTAGGTAAGTTGTTTGGTCTCTGACTATAAAACTGGGAAACTCCTGGAAACTCATTCAAAGCCTCACCTGGGAGTGGATGCACTACCCAGGGGATTTTCTGGATTCTAGAGAACCCGGGTGAGCTGTCCCCGGGGCTTCCCAGCTGAAGTGTTGACCTGGATGTAGCAGATGAATTAGGAGTCGGTGATTGTATGAACCCCCCTTGACTTTCCGATTCTAGAGACTCATGAGTGAACTGTTGTTGACCTGGATGTAGCAGATAAATTAGGTTCAATGATGTATGAACCCCTTTCTTATTCTTTGTTCTTTGTAATTTGTTATGGATTAGTATTCAGTGCTTGCTTAATTGATTATAATAAAAGACTTTCATCTTAATAAAAGGCCTTCAGCTGTTTCTGCTTCCCAAACTCTATCTCTGACTTCCTCAGGCAAAACATTTGGTGTAGTCGGCCAGGATTCTCACAAAAATGCAGTTCCTTAAAAATGAGTCCTGATAATAACCCTGTTCGGGTTGAGGTGCCCTGGATGGGAAGCTATGCCTTATAAGATTGTGGCCACAGAGTGGTCTTGTTGTGCCGGACTTGTGCCAAAAAATGGCAGCCACACTTAAAAAGGGACTGAAACTGTGGATTTAGTGGAATGTTTGCAGAAAATCCACTTAGAAAGGGAAAGAAGGCACTGGTTTGGGGGCACCGAGAGGCTGGGTGCTTGCAACTGCATATCGATCATGCATGAGAGAAAGGAGCTTGCCCAGCAAGAAAAACTGGCGTTGGAAAAAATAACTCCGTGATTTAACAAACCATGATAACGATGTTGCAATGTCAAAATCACATTTAGACGATCAGCTGGGAAGTGTACCAGACTGTTGCCGAAAAGGCCTGCAGTAAGGGTGGCCCAGTACAAATGTAAGAAGCAAAGGGGAAAGTAAGTTGTAGAAAGGTTCATTTGGCAATTTTTAAAGCTAGAGTTACTTGGGGACCCCGAATACCTGGGATGGGCGATGAAGATGGGATGGGACAAATCACTTGGTGGAGGGCCCTGAACATTTTGAATAATCAGCCGGTTGGGGAGAGCAAGAATTTGCTTGATGTGGATGATTACCCCCAACTTACAAATAATGACTAATATGCATACTAAGCAGGTTAAAGGATTAGGAAATTGTCCCTGGCCGTCTTATGGTCCATTTCGGGCCACTCCTGAGGCTGCCGGGTTAGATTTACCTGCCTCCGAAAAGAAATAAGGCTTAGTTGTGGAAAAATTGCCCTATACAGATTGGAATAGAGCTACAATTACCCGACAGAGCATGTTGGACTAGTAGCACCACGCTCTATTCTAAGCGTTTGTAAGGGAATACAGGTATTTAGGAGGGTTCATTGATTCTGATTACCAAGAGAAATAAAGTGATCCTCCTCAATAAACGGCCTCTCTGATATATTGATTCAGGTTAATGACAGGATAGCCCAATTGTTCATCCCCCCCTTGTTTTTATGGGACACACCTAGTCGAGGGGAAACCCCAACATTACTAACAGTACGAGGAGTATAAAGGGTTCTGGGTCTACTAATGTAAGCATTACCCAAAATATGGATATATTCACCTAATAAGGCTCCCCAAGCTGCGGAAATTATCACACAATGGAAGGATAACACATTATTAGTCATGTGTCCCTGGAGAAAACAAATGGAAGTATGTCCCTGCTACTCACTGTTAATTTACGTGAATAAGTTGTTAGTCTTTTCTAAAGAATATTGGGAATCATGTTACTATATCATATGGCCTCCTTTGGTCGAGCCCATTACCCAGGAGAACATCTAAACCTACATAATGAAGTACCAGGCGATGGTGGTGGACCAACTCCCTCGAAGGACGAAGCCAAGATAACTACTCTTGTAATGCTACTCATTATGTAATATAGCTAACATTACTTTTAACCGATCTCAAATAACACTATGTAAAGCTGAATGTCATGCGTTTGCCCAAGCACATGTAAAAGCACGTTGATAACCTGTCTCTATATGCCACTGTTTCCAATCAAACTGCAATTAAGTGTTGTAATTCAAGCCTGGAATGTACTAAAGCCTTAGGAAGGCCCCAGAGAACGCATTCTTGCTGCAATTGACTGTTGCAAGAATGGTACTAATTTATATAATGGAATCCACAGTGGTACTACTGATCTCACCAAGGCATCACATCTAATATGTATGAATGCCACCACAATTACAGAATTGAACATGGTGGGTTGACTTCATTGGTATTCTCTAAAATCACCCCCAAATAGATGTTAAAAACTTAGTATGGATACCCAATACCTGCACCCCAGTAGCTCAAGGGTAACTGAAATATCTCTTTTCACACCTCCCTTGCTGCCATTGCCAAAGAGTGTATGACACCCTATTAGGGGGTAGGTGCTGGTGTAGGATTAGTGAACTTTGTAGATTTGGAAACTCTTAAATAGAAATTACAAGCAGCTGGGAAAGAAATGGCTCAAATAGCACTATACAAGTGCACTGGATACCTACCGTTTTCCACTCTCATATTAGGACATTACATTATGACCAGTATTTTCAATCTCTACTCCAGAGCTTACCAGTGCATCAGAATGTCTTCAGGCCAGTAACAAGTAACACCTGTCTATGCAAGGTCGTAGGGTAGATAACAAGTAACTCCCATCTGTACAAGGCTGTGAGAACAGAGACTAATGAGAAGTTCACTAGTCTTAGTGAGAGATGAAGAGACGATGTGTTGAAAGAATTGTAATGTGTATAGAAGGAAGGAGGAGGGAAAAGGAGAAACAATAGAGAAGGTGATGCAATTGCAGTTGAAGGGAAATTGTCTGCTCAGGCATCAACACCCTGCGAAGCAGAGTTGTCCCATAAGGGGGGGAATGATGGGGTGGCAATAATTGCCATTGAAGGAATTTGTATGTGTTGAAGGTTAGAGGAAATGTGTGTGAAGGAGAAAGAGAAGAGACATGAGGAAACTTTAGTTGAATGTTGGCCTCCCTGTAATACTACTGTGTTGCCTGTGTGAAAACCAGGCTCCCCTCCATCTTATCGGTTAGTCAAGGACTTGCGTGCGATTACCTCATGTTTTGCCCATGCATGCTGTGATTCCTAGTCCCACGGGGGTAGTTAGCTCTGTGAGTCATAAAGCAACCCGTTTTACTTGTACTGATCTGATTGGTGCTTTGTTTACCATCCCGGTGTCCTGTGAGAGCCAGCATCTTTTTGCCTTTACCTGGGAAGGGGTCAACTGACCTAGACGAGACTTCCCCAGGGTTTTGTCCACTCCCAACCATTTTTTGAGAGAATTGTGCCGAGCCCTATCACCCCTCAAATTACCCGAAGGGGTCAGTATGTTCCAGTATGTGGATGATATCCTTATTGCTGAGGACAGGGAGAATCTGTGTCAGTCTGGTTCCCTCCAGGTCCTAGCTTGATTTGCATCAGCTTGGTCTTAAAGTAAGGCCAAAAGGAAACTGCAGTGGTGTCAGCCCCAGGGAAAATATCTTGGGTTCATTTTGTTGAGGGAGGGAGAAAGAGGAAATCGCCCCAAGTGAGTGAGCCTGATTCAGGCATGCCTTGCCCCACTACCAAGCAAGCTTTGAAAGGGTTTCTTGGGATGGCTGGGTTTTGTCGAGCTTGGATTCCAGAATTTGGGCTGTTGACCAGAGCCCTTTTTGAGCTCCTAAAATAACCTCCCCAGAGCCCCTGGACTAGACTCCCGAGGCTGCAGAAGCCTTTAGGACCCTAAAATCATGCCTGAGTTCAGCCCTGCTCTGGGACTCCCTGACTACAGTAGTCATTCTATTTGCACATTCATGAATGCCGTGGAGTGGCCTCAGATGTCTTGTGCCAAACCCTTGGTCCTCACTATCGGCCAGTAGACTGTTAGAGAAGCAGCGTGGCTTAGTGGAAAGAGCATGGGCTTGGAGTCAGAGGTCATGGGTTTGAATCCCAGCCCCGCCACATGTATGCTGTGTGACCTTGGGCAAGTCACTTCACTTCTCTAAGCCTCAGTTACCTCATCTGTAAAATGGGGATTAAGACTGTGAGCCCCTCGTGGACCACCTGATCACTTTGTATCCCCCAGCGTTTAGAACAGTGCTTTGTACATAGTAAACACTTAATAAATGCCACCATTATTATTGTTATTCGGGTGGCCTCAGAGATTTTGTCTGATTGCTTATTTGTGTGTGTTGCTGCTGGCTTGTTTTTGGTGTGCTGTGTTTTTCAGCTTCCGAAAGCCTGCCTCGATGCGCTTAATCTCTGATGCTTCTGCAACCCCCGATCGTACCACTGTCCAAGGCGAGATCATGGACATGCAGCACCACCTGGACGCCACGTTTCGCTGAGGAGGGGGGATTGTTGTGTGTGGTCTGCTCTGTTGTGCCTGAATTTTTCGGATGGATTTTTCTATCTTTTCCTTTGTGCCTGGATTTTTTTTCTCTTTTCCTTGTCCTTTAGGCGCCAACTCTGCGGAAGACCTTTATTATCCCGAGGAAGGTCCTACGTGATCCTCCGGAGGCCATGGGCCTCGGAAGGATCAAAGGGGGATTGTTGTCCACCTGCAGACTTGGCATGACTGACTCCATTTTGTGCATACCGACAGTAACCCTCCATTTTGTGCAGGCCGAGAGAACTACTCTTTTTGTATTTTATGTAAGGCCAACAACAGAATGCCTTACAAACTACTGTTGCACAAGGGCAATTATTAAATATAGGCTCTAGTTTATGCCAAGATACTGGTTATCATTGGTGGGATATTTTCACTGGACATTCCCCCTCTGCTACTAAATTCTTAAAGTGGATATTTCATCCTGTTCTTCTGTTATTAATAGTCTTTATCTGTTTGACTATATGAAATTCTTACCTAACGTCAAATTGTTGATTCACTGTTTCCTTTATGATCCCATTTTCCTATCCTTAGCAGAAGTTGTAACCAAAAGACTGAATGTAATGGATTGATTAGAGTTGTTTACAACTCCTGCGAAGGATGATTACACCTATTTCTTCTTAGGAGTTAAAGGAGTTGATTACTCATGTAGGTGAAAGTATTGTATAAAAAGGATGTCCTTGCTCTTGAGACTCACCCCGCACCGGGCTCCTGGCCAGCTCCTTGAAGCAGGGCAGACCCTTGGGAACAACCGCCCTTGTGTCAACACAGATACAAAAATAACCAAAGCTTCTGTAAACTAAGTTAGATAAGTTGTTTGTCTCGGACTATAAAACTGAAGTCCTGGAACTCACTCGAAGCCTCACCTGGGAGTGGATGCACTGCCCAGGGATTTTCCGGATTCTAGAGACTCCGGGTGAGCTGTCCCGGGGCTTCCCAGCTGAAGTGTTGCCTGGATGTAGCAGATGAATTAGGATCGGTGATGTATAACCCCTTTCTTATTCTTGTTCTTTATAAATTGTTATGGATTAGCATTTAGTTCTTTGCTTATTGATTATAATTTGTTATGGATAAGTATTTAGTGCTTTGCTTATGATTATAATAAAGACTTCAATCTTAATAAAAGACTCCAGCTGTTTCTGCTTCCCAAACTCTTCTCCACTTCCTCAGGCAAAACATTAACTCATCTGTAAAATGGGGATTAAGACTGTGAGCCCATGACAACCTGATCACCTTGTAGCCTCCCCAGCGCTTATAACAGTGCTTTGCACATAGTAGGTGCTTAATAAATGCCATTCTTCTTCTTCTCTTCTTCTTCTTCTTCTTTTTACTATTATTATTATTATTATTATTATATTAGTATTAGCTAGTCATAATCCCTAATGGCAACCTTAATCTGTGGTGCCAACCAAAACTCAACAGACTTGAACATGGAGCTCATTTTGGGCAATGTGTCTGCTATATTGTTATATCCCCCTCAAGTGTTAGTACAGTATTCTGAACACAGTAAATGCTAATTAAATAAGATTGGTACTTTCCCTCTTATATCTTCAGGTTTGATCTAAAAAAGGAAACTATCAATTTTAGATCATCCATACATGTGCTGGCAAGCAGCTGCACAGATAATTCAAAATAACTGACAGCACTAAACTGAGGGGAATCAATCCTATAACGAAGTTTGGGGAGTTACCACTTCAGATTTGTGAGGTTGCAACATGGAGTTAATGTTAAAGTGATTGTGCATGTTGCTGTTGATGATAACCTGAAATCCCGATACACTCAATCCACCTTGAATAATCTACTCTAGTGACTAGACATTTGGTCCCCTATTAAGATGATCTAATTATCAAGTTTTTCTGATTTTTTTCATGTATATGTTATGAATTATCTATGTGCCAGGATCATGCTAAATGCTAAGGAAAATGCAAGATAGTCAGGTTGGACACAGTCCAAGCTTCATTGCCTGTCAGTGTCACATTTTCCAATCAATCTGCTACGTGTCACAAGCAAAGTCTGTTTTCAATCTCCTGAACAATTAGCTTGTGGCTTCTTTCTTATATTCATGGTCTCTGAATTTTGGGTCTCTAGTCTCTCTTTGATGCCCTCCCCTTCAGGCCTACATGTTTATATTTTGATAAATTACCAATGTCAGTGTAAGGTTCCATGATGGATGTTGCATTTTGCATCACTTTTTATGATTACTTTTTATTAGAATGGATGGTAAATATCAGTTACAATTACAATATCAACTAAAGAGGCAGCGTGGCTCAGTGGCAAGAGAAGGGGCTTGGGAGTCAGAGGTCATGGGTTCCAATCCCGATTCCACCACTTATCAGCTGTGTGACTTTGGGCAAGTCACTTCACTTCTCTGGGCCTCAGTTCCCCCATCTGTAAAATGGGGATTAAGACTGTGAGCCCCACATGGGATAATCTGATTACCTTGTTCCCCAACCCCACCCAAGCACTTCAAATGGTGCCTTGCACATAGAAAGCGCTTAACAAAGACCATCATTATCATTATTATGGTAATGATTATTATGGTATTATAGTAAAACCTCAAACCAATACGGATCATATAATATCTCCCAGAACATAGGTCTAGCTAAGATGCTGAGATTTCTCCTCTGAGCAGCTGGCAAGTGACAAACTGGCACAGACCACTGAGCTTCCCCTGGGGCAGAGATCAGCCTGAGGACACAGATCGCTCGGCAGAGAGACCACAAACCAAAGGGTACCATTGACTGGGACAGGGACCTACCTAAGGACACTGAGATTTCTCTGCTGAGCAGCCACAAACTAGTGTGGACCATCAACCATTGCCCGGGACAGAGACTTGCCTGAGGACACTGACGTCTCTCCACTGAAAGGCCACGAATCAGTACAAAAACAAACATCTCCTGGGACAGAGACCCACCTGAGGATCCTGAGATCTCTTCCTAGAGAGGCCTCAGCCTTTCATCACCCAGGACAAGGCCTGCCCAAGGACATTCAGATCTGTCCTCCGAGATGCCACAAACCATCATGGACAATCAAAAATCACCTAGGAATGATATCTGCCCCACCTCCAACTCTCTGAACCATTATGATGCCTTTCTCAGACTCCTTCTCCTTTCTCCACCCCTATACCAATCCTCAGGGAATTCAATATCCACCATATATGTTCCTGACAATCTTTCTACTGCCTCTTTTTATCATTTCTAAACTCCACTGATCTCCTGCTCCACCACAGCTCATCCACTCACCAACTTGGACACAGACTTGATCTCATTAACTCAAGTCACTGTACAAGTTCTACCCTTATCAAAGGTGAAATCTATCTAACAATAGCATCTTCACCTGGCTTCTCTCTCACACTCTCGCATACCAACAAATCTGTCCTGTTTCCCGATAGAAACCTACATTGTTTTGACTTGTCCAATTTTCTCAAGTCATCATGCCCCATACCAAACTACCAAATTTCATGACCAAATTGACAACTCAAAACCACCCTTCTAAGGAACTCAACTCACTCACTCCCCTATCCTTTCATCAATCTCATACCACTATCTTACAGCCCTGAATCACCCACAGTCCACTTCCGTCACTCCTGTGTATGAGCCACAGAGCGTAGAGTCACAAGCACTGCTGGAGGAAATCTAGATATCAGGTCGACCTCGTCCACCACAAATTCATCCTTGTGTGCTTTAACTCTGCCCACCAAAATAATTTCTCCTGCCTTACTGACACCCATGCCCATTACCCTCACCATTTATTCCAGACTTTTAATTCCCTCCTCTGCCTGCCTCTCCCATCTCTTACGCATAATGATCTGGCCATCTACTTTACTGAGAAAATTGTGATCTCCCTTAAACTTCCTCTTGGTTTAAGTACCTGGGGCTCCTTCTGGGCAGGGACTCCCTTGAGTTGTACTCTTCCAAGCACTTACTGCAGTGCTCTGCATACACCAAGGGCTCAATAAACCCAATCGACGGTGAAGATGATGTGGGTACATCCAATCTTTACGAAAACATTGTCTCCCTGGGGCCTGGAAACTCCACCGCACCCAGAGATGTGAATTTTCAGAGGGTTTGCTTCCGGTGGAGCTGAGGCGGGCATTCCCTTTGACAAGCCAGACACCCTGGCCCTCTGAGCACTTGATATTTGCCCCACATTCATAGCACTTAAATATTTGTAATTTTTATTTCTTTGTATTGATGTCTATTTCCCCCTTTCTAGACTGTAAATTCGTTGAGGGCAGGGAAAGTCACGTTTATTGTTGTATTGCACTTTCCCAAGCGCTAAATACAGTGCTCTGCAAACAGTAAGTGTTCAATAAATACGGTTGAACTTACAAACTCCCCTGACCCTTCTCATTCCCTCCTGCTTCCTGCCCCATCTTCAATCTTTCTCAGCAGTATCTCAGAAGGGGAGATCTCCTGCTTTTTCTCAAATCCACTTACTCCATTGCACATCTGGTACCATCCTTTCGCACCTTATCAAAGCACTTGCCTCTTCCCTTCTTCCTTCCCTTACTGCAATCTTCAACTGTTCACTCTCCAATGGCTCCTTCCCACTGCTTTTGAACATGCTTATTCATGTCTCCCCTAACCTAATAAAACCCTCCCTTAACCCAACTGTTCCCTCCAGTTATCACGTCATCTCCCTCCTACCATTCCTCTCCAAACTCCTTGAGCAAGTTGTATACATTCACTGTCTCAAATTCCTCTTTTCCAGTTCCCTCTTTGACCCCCTCCAATTCGGTTTTCCTCCCTTTCACCACCCTGTCAAAGATCACAAATGATCTCCTTCTTGTCACATCCAACAGCCTCTATCCCCTCCTAATCCTCCTCTGCTTCTCAGCTATATTCGACATGTCAAACTTCCCTTTCTACTCGGCTTCACTGACACTGTCCTCCCCTGATTCTCCCTCTATCTCTCAGGTGGCTCATTCTCAATCTCTTTTGTGGACTCCTCCTCTGCTTCTCTCCCACTAATTGCAACCATCCCTCAAGTTTCAATTCTCAATCTCCTTCTATTCTCCATCTACACCCATCCCCTAGAGAACTTATTTGCTCCAATGGCTTCAACTACCATCCCTATGTGGATGATCTCCAAATCTGTATCCTTAACCCTGATCACTCTCCCTCTCTGCAGTTTTGCATTTCCTCCTGTATCCAAGGCATCTTTACTCGGTTGTCTTGCCACTGAACTTTACATTGCCAAAACAGAACTCCTTATCTTCTCAAACCCTCTCCTCCCAGTGGCTTTCACATCACTGTAGACAACACCATCATCCTTCCTGTCTGACAAGCCCGGCACCTTGACTATTCTCATTCAACCCAC
>NW_024045055.1:14895-21845 GCF_015852505.1 Tachyglossus aculeatus
GTGAACTGGTAATTATGAAAGTAGAGTTGAACTGGAGCCCCATAGGCAGCTTGAATAGAGCAAAGTGAGAAGATGAACTTGGGAGGAACAGAAAATGCGAGCTGGGGTCTGGTAGGAGAAGAAAATATATAGGTGAAGAAAAATCTGATGAGTGCAAGCTCATTGTGAGTAGGGAACAGGTCTACTAACTCTTACATTGTACTCTCCCAAGCACTTAGTACAGTGCTCTGCACACAGTAAGTGTTCAATAAATGATTGATTATCTGTGGCCTTAAAGTCAAAGTCAAGGTTCTATATGATAGTGAAGATGGATGGGTAGCAATTCAGGAGTTTTGAGGAGTGAAGAAATATGCAGAATGCCATCTTAGAATGATGTTTTGGGTAGCAGAATGAAATATAAACTGGAGAGGGGCAACGGTGGAGGCAGGAGGCCAGAAGGCTGATACAGTAATCAAGACAGAATATAAGCTCCTAGATCATCATGGACTGTTTTGTTAAAGAGAAAGTGTGGATATGAAAAATATGGAAGAGAATGGACATGATTTTAGCAACAGCCTGGGTGTGGCAGTTGAAAGAGAATGATTCAAACATAATACTAGATGTTAAGCTTGTTGTGGGCAGGTAACATGTCTACCATCTCTACTGTTATATTGTACTCTCCCAAGTGCTTAGTACAGTGCTCTACATACAGCAAGTACCCAATAAATATGATTAATTGGTTGTGGGTTTCAGAAGTGGAGAATTGTGATGGTATCAAATGAAAAGGGGAAGGTTAAGTGGAAGAGAGAATTTAGGAGGAAAGGTGAGGAGTTCAGTTTTTGACATACTGATCTGGGGAAACTCTGTATTTAAGAAACAATGATTGGACATTTCTAAGAATGGAAGTAGTAATGAGGCTGAATAGTAGTAGCTGAATGACAACTTCAATCCCATTGCCAGAAAAGTCCAATTTAGAGGGAAAAAACAGAAGATGAAATAAAATGCTAAACCTCTTAGTAAATACATGTAACTAGAAAAGCAGCATAGTCTAGTGGAAAGAGCATGGGCCTGGGAGTCACATAATCTGGCTTCTAATTTCAGCTCCATCAGTTGCCTCCTGTGTGATCTTGGGCAACTCAATTTCTCTGTTCCTCAATTTCCTCATCTGTTAAATGGGGATTCAATACATGTCCTCCCACTACTGGGCCTGTTAACCCCAAGTGGACAGGGGCTGTGCCCAATCTGATTATGGTGCTAAACTACTCCAGCACTTAGAACAATGCTTGGCATATAATAATAATTATGGTATTTGTTAAGCACTTACTATGTGCCAAGCAGTGTTCTAAGCACTGGTGTAGATACAATGTAATCAGGTTAGACACAGTCTCAGTCTCTTTTGCATGCTCCTCCTCCCCCTCCCATCCTCTTACTGTGGGGGTTCCCCAAGGTTCAGTGCTTGGTCCCCTTCTGTTCTCAATCTACACGCACTCCCTTGGTGACCTCATTTGCTCCCACGGCTTCAACTATCATCTATACGCTGATGACACCCAGATCTACATCTCTGACTCTGCTCTCTCCCCCTCTCTCCAGGCTCGCATCTCCTCCTGCCTTCAGGACGTCTCCATCTGGATGTCTGCCCGCCACCTAAAGCTCAACATGTCGAAGACTGAACTCCTTGACTTCCCTCCCAAACAGTGCCCTCTCCCTTACTTTCCCATCTCTGTTGACGGCACTACCATCCTTCCCGTCCCACAAGCCCTCAACCTTGGTGTCATCCTCGACTCCGCTCTCTCATTCACCCCTCACATCCAAGCCGTCACCAAAACCTGCCGGTCTCAGCTCCACAGCATTGCCAAGATCTGCCCTTTCCTCTCCATCCATACCGCTATCCTGCTCATTCAAGCTCTCATCCTATCCCGTCTGGACTACTGCATCAGCCTTCTCTCTGATCTCCCATCTTCGTGTCTCTCTCCACTTCAATCCATACTTCATGCTGCTGCCGGATTATCTTTGTCCAGAAACGCTCTGGGCATATTACTCCCCTCCTCAAAAATCTCCAGTGGCTACCAATCAATCTGCGCATCAGGCAGAAACTCCTCACCCTGGGCTTCAAGGCTGTCCATCACCTCGCCCCCTCCTACCTCACCTCCCTTCTCTTCTTCTACAATCCAGCCCGCACCCTCCGCTCCTCCACTGCTAATCTCCTCACCGTACCTCGTTCTCGCCTGTCCCGCCATCGACCCCCGGCCCACATCATCCCCCGGGCCTGGAATGCCCTCCCTCTGCCCATCCGCCAAGCTAGCTCTCTTCCTCCCTTCAAGGCCCTGCTGAGAGCTCACCTCCTCCAGGAGGCCTTCCCAGACTGATCCCCTTCCTTCCTCTCCCCCTCGTCCCCCTCTCCATCCCCCGCATCTTACCTCCTTCCCTTCCCCACAGCACCTGTATATATGTATATATGTTTGTACATATTTATTACTCTATTTATTTATTTATTTATTTTTTACTTGTACATATCTATTCTATTTATTTTATTTTGTTAGTATTTTTGGTTTTGTTCTCTGTCTCCCCATTTTAGACTGTGATCCCAATGTTGGGTAGGGACTGTCTCTATATGTTGCCAATTTGTACTTCCTAAGCGCTTAGTACAGTGCTCTGCACATAGTAAGTGCTCAATAAATACGATTGATGATGATGATGATGATGGGGCTCACACTCCTAATCCCCATATTACAGATGAGGTAACAAAGGCACAGAGAGGTGAACCGATTTACCCAAAGTCACACATCAGATAAACGTTGGAGATGGAATTAGAACCCATGACCTTCAGAATCCCAGGCCCATGCTCTATCTACTATGCTGTGCTGCTTCTCACCATAATAAGCACTTAAAAAATACCATCATTATTTTGAACATTTTGGATAGTTATGGCAATAACTCCTATGGGTCATACAAGCATGTGAAACATCTGTGTTATTTCTTCTCCTTTCTCCTCAGTCACCTGAGAGTCACTTTCTTATCCTGAACTCCTTGTCTTCCCTCCCAAACCTTGCCCTCTCCCTGACTTTCCCATCACTGTTGACAGCACTACCATCCTTCCCGTCTCACAAGCCCGCAACCTTGGTGTCATCCTCGACTCTGCTCTCTCATTCACCCCTCACATCCAAGCCATCACCAAAACCTGCCGGTCTCATCTCTGCAACATTGCCAGGATCCGCCCTTTCCTCTCCATCCAAACCGCTACCCTGCTCGTTCAAGCTCTCATCCTATCCCGTCTGGACTACTGTATTAGCCTCCTCTCCCATCTCCCATCCTCGTGTCTCTCCCCACTTCAATCCATACTTCACGCCGCCGTCTGGATTGTCTTTGTGCAGAAATGCTCTGGGCATGTTACTCCCCTCTTCAAAAATCTCCAGTGGCTACCAATCAATCTGCGCATCAGGCAGAAACTCCTCACCCTCGGCTTCAAGGCTCTCCATCACCTCGCCCACTCCTACCTCACCTCCCTTCTCTCCTTCTACAGCCCACCCCGCACCCTCCACTCCTCTGCCGCTAATCTCCTCACCATACCTCGTTCTCACCTGTCCCGCCATCGACCCCCGGCCCACGTCATCCCCCGGGCCTGGAATGCCCTCCCTCTGCCCATCCACCAAGCTAGCTCTCTTCCTCCCTTCAAGGCCCTACTGAGAGCTCACCTCCTCCAGGAGGCCTTCCCAGATGGAGCCCCTTCCTTCCTCTCCCTCTCGTCCCCCTCTTCATCCCCCATCTTACCTCCTTCCCTTCCGCACAGCACCTGTATATATGTATATATGTTTGTACATATTTATTACCCTATTTATTTATTTATTTATTTATTTATTTATTTATTTATTTGTTTGTTTGTTTATTTATTTATTATCTTACTTATACATATCTATTCTATTTATTTTATTTTGTCAGTATGTTTGGTTTTGTTCTCTGTTTCCCCCTTCTAGACTGTGAGCCCGCTGTTGGGTAGGGACTGTCTCTATGTGTTCCCGACTTGTACTTCCCAAGCGTTTAGTACAGTGCTCTGCACACAGTAAGCACTCAATAAATACGATTGATTGATTGATTGATAAAGGAGAAAATGATACCAAAAATGAATGCCATCACATGAATGAAAAGAACCTAAGTTCTGTTTAAAGTGGTGATTTCTTGATCTTACACTGAAAGAAAAAAAAATTAGCATGTGTGCCACAGAAATGACAAGTAGAAATCAGATCTCAGTGACTGAGTTCATTCTGTTGGGATTTTCTAACCTTCCTGAGCTGCAGTTTTTATTGTTTTTGTCATTCTTCAGCATTTATTCATTCGTTCATTCAATCATATTTATTGCACGCTTACTGTGTGCAGAGCACTGTACTAAGCGCTTGGGAAGTACAAGTTGGCAACATATAGAGGTGGTCCTTACCCAACAATGGGCTCACAGTCTAGAAGGGGGAGACAGACAACAAAACAAAACATATTAACAAAATAAAATGAATAGAATAGTAAATACGTGCAAGTAAAATAAATAGACCAATCTGTATAAAATAAATAGACCAATAAATCTGTACAAACATATGTACGGGTACTGTGGGGAGGTGAAGGAGGTAGGGGGGATGGGGAGGGGGAGAGGAAGGAGGGGGCTCAGTCTGGGAAGGCCTCCTGAAGGAGGTGAGCTCTCAGTAGGGCTTTGAAGGGAGGAAGAGAGCTAGCTTGGCGGATGTGCAGAGGGACAGTATTCCAGGCCAGGAGGAGGACGTGGGCCGGGGTTCGACGGCAGGACAGGCGAGAACGAGGCACAGTGAGGAGGTTAGCGGCAGAGGAGCGGAGGGTGTGGGCTGGACTGTAGAAGGAAAGAAGGGAGGTGAGGAGGTCGCTCCTCGACCCCCTCCAATCTGGCTTTCGTCCCCTCCATTCCACCGAAACTGCCCTCTCAAAGGTCAACAATGACCTCCTGCTTGCCAAATGCAACGGCTCCTCCTCTATCCTAACCCTCCTCGACCTCGAAGCTGCCTTCGACACTGTGGACCACTCCATTCTCCTCAACACACTATCCAACCTTGGCTACACAGGCTCTGTCCTCTCCTGGTTCTCCTCTTATCTCTCCGGCCGTTCATTCTAAGTCTGTTTTGCGGGCTCCTCATCCCCTCCCATCCCCTTACTGTAGGGGTTCCTCAAGGGTCAGTTCTTTGTCCCCTTCTGGTCTCGATCTACCCTCACTCCCTTGGTGAACTCATTCGCTCCCATGGCTTCAACTATCATCTCTATGCTGATGACACCTAAATCTACATCTCTGCCCCTGCTCTCTCTCCCTCCCTCCAGGCTCGCATCTCCTCCTGCCTTCAGGACACCTCCATCTGGGTGTCTGCCTGCCATCTAAAACTCAACTGGTCCAATACTGAACTCCTTATCTTCTCTCCCAAACCCTGCCCTCTCCCTGACTTTCCCATCACTGTTGATGGCACTACTATCCTTTCCATCTCATAAGCCCGCCACCTTGGTGTCATCATCGACTCTGCTCTCTTGTTCACCCCTTACATCGAATCTGTCACCAAAACCTGCCGGTCTCACCTCCACAACATCGCCAAGATCCGCCTTTTCCTCTCCATCCAAACCGCTACCCTGCTCCTTCAATCTCTCATCCTATCCCGACTGGGTTACTGCATCAGCCTCGTCTCCGATCCAGACAGTGGCGTGAAGTATGGATTGAAGGGGGGAGAGACAGGAGGATGGAAGATGGGAGAGGAGGCTAATACAGTAGTCCAGACGGGATAGGATGAGAGCTTGAACGAGCAGGGTAGCAGTTTGGATGGAGAGGAAAGGGCGGATCCTGGCAATGTTGCGGAGCTGAAACTGGCAGGTTTTGGTGATGGATTGGAGGTGAGAGTGGCAGTTTTTGGTGATGGATTGGATGTGAGAGGTGAACGAGAGAGCAGAGTCGAAGATGACACCAAGGTTGCGGGCTTGTGAGACGGGAAGGATGGTAGTGCCATCAACAGTGATGGGAAAGTCAGGGAGAGGCCAGGGTTTGGGAGGGAGGATACGGAGTTCAATCTTGGGCATATTGAGTTTTAGATGGCAGACAGAGATCCAGATGGAGATGTCTTGAAGACAGGAGGAGATACAAGCCTGAAGGGAGGGAGGGAGAGAGCAGGGGCAGAGATGTTGATTTTGGTGTCATCAGCGTAGAGATGATAGTTGAAGCCGTGGGAGCGAATGAGTTCACCAAGGGAGTGAGTGCAGATAGAGAACAGAAGGGGACCAAGAAATGACCCTTGAGGAACCCCTACAGTAAGGGGATGTGAGGGGGAGGAGGAGCCCACAAAGGAAACTGAGAATGAATGGCCGGAGAGATAAGAGGAGAACCAGGAGAGGACAGAGTCTGTGAAGCCAAGGTTGGATAGTGTGTTGAGGAGAAGTGGGTGGTCCACAGTGTCTAAGGCAGCTGAGAGGTCGAGGAGGATTAGGATAGGGTAAGAGCCGTTGTTTTTGACAAGCAGGAGGTCATTGTTGACCTTTGAGAGGGCAGTTTCGGTGGAATGTAGGGGACAGAAGCCAGATTGGAGGGGGTCGAAGAAAGAGTTGGCGTTGAGGAATTCGAGGCAGCGGGTGTAGACGACTCGTTCAAGGAGTTTGGAAAAGAATGGTAGGAGGGAGATAGGGCTATAACTAGAAAGGGAGGTGGGGTCAAGAGAGGGTTGACCCTGAAGATTCTGATGGGAAATCTCCTTACTATCCTGATTACCACAGTAGATTGCACACTTCCAAGCCCTTTGAATTTTTTCCTTCGAAGTTTGTCCTTTCTTGAAATGTATTTTGTTACAGTCATGTTCCCTAAAATCCTGGCTGTTCTCTCGACTGAACAGCATTTTCTTTGCAGGCTGCTTTGTCCAAATGCTTTTCTTTATTACATTTGGGATTGGTGAATGTTGTCTCCTGGTTGCATTCGCTTATGACCATAATCTAGC
>NW_024045056.1:0-21420 GCF_015852505.1 Tachyglossus aculeatus
AACCGATTTTTTTTTTTTTTGGATTAAGAACGAGGAAGGAGCGGAGGGAAGCGAGACTGGGAACGTCAGGAAGAGGAGGAGGAGGAAGAGGGGAGAGACTTTATCTCTGTCCTCCCTCCCGCCAAAGAGACATCGGGGCGTTGGCAGGGACGGACTGGTTAAATCGTCGCAGCTGTCTCTTTTTAATTAGCTGTTGTTAAAAAGTTTTATTGGCCTCGGTTCGGTAAACAGAAGTCTATAAATTCCTGCACATGCCAACCTCCTGTGCACAGACCCGTGTCCCCCCCCCCCGTCGCCCCCTCCCCGCCATAATAATAATAATAAATAATGGCATTTATTAAGCGCTTACTATGTGCAAAGCACCGTTCTAAGCGCTGGGGAGGTTACAAGGTGATCAGGTTGTCCCACGTAGGGTTCACAGTCTTAATCGCCAGTTTACAGATGAGGGAACTGAGGCATAGAGAATAATAATAATAATGATGGCATTTATTAAGCGCTTACTATGTGCAAAGCACCGTTCTAAGCGCTGGGGAGGTTACAAGGTGATCAGGTTGTCCACGTAGGGCTCACAGTCTTAATCCCCCATTTTACAGATGAGGGAACTGAGGCACAGAGAATAATAATAATAATGATGATGGCATTTATTAAGCGCTTACTATGTGCAAAGCACCATTCTAAGCGCTGGGGAGGTTACAAGGTGATCAGGTTGTCCCACGTAGGGCTCACAGTCTTAATCCCCATTTTACAGATGAGGGAACTGAGCACAGAGAATAATAATAATAATGATGATGGCATTTATTAAGCGCTTACTATGTGCAAAGCACCGTTCTAAGCGCTGGGGAGGTTACAAGGTGATCCGGTTGGCCCACAAGGGGCCTCCCAGTCTTCATCCCATTTTCCAGATGAGGGAACTGAGGCCCCAAGAAGTGAGGTGGACTTGCCCACAAAGTCACACAGTTGACAATTGGCAGAGCCAGGATGCAGTAGTAAGCGCTTACCAAATACCAGTGTTATTCATTACTATCATTATTTACCATCATATAGTCTTTATATGTTGCCAACTTGGACTTCCCAAGCGCTTAGTACAGTGCTCTACACATAGTAAGTGCCCAGTAAAATTAAAGCAGCTTAGCTTAGTGTCAAGACTCCCAGGCTTGGGAATCAGAGGCCATGGTTTCTAATAATAATGTTGGTATTTGTTAAGCGCTTACTATGTGCCAAGCACTGTTCTAAGCGCTGGGGTAGATACAAGGTAAGCAGGTTGTCCCCCGTGGGGCTCACAGTCTTCATCCCCCATTTTACAGCTGAGGGAACTGAGGCCCAGAGGAAGTGAAGTGACCTCACCCCGAAGTCACCCAGCTGACAGTTGGCGGAGCCAGGATTTGAACCCATGACCTCTGACTCCAAAGCCCGGGTTCTTTCCACTGAGCCACGCTGCTTCTCTGTCATCCCCAGCCCATCACACCCCTCGCTCTCTCGGCCCCTAAGCGGGGGAGACGGACCACAAGTCTCCCCCAGGTTTCTGGAGCCGGTTGACTGAAGAAAAAAAAGATTGGTATTCGTTAAGCGCTTACTATGTGCCAAGCACTGTTCTAAGCACTGGGGGAGATTCAAGGTGAGCAGGTTGTCCCCCATGGGGCTCACAGTCTTCAACCCCATTTTACAGATGAGGGAACTGGGAAGTCACACAGCTGACGAGCGGCGGAGCCGGGATTGGGGAAGCAGCGTGGCTCAGTGGAAAGAGCCCGGGCTTTGGAGTCAGAGGTCGTGGGTTCAAATCCCGGCTCCACCACTTGTCAGCTGTGTGACTTTGGGCAAGTCACTTCCCTTCTCTGGGCCTCAGTTACCTCATCTGTAAAATGGCGATTAAGACTGTGAGCCCCACGTGGGACAACCTGATCCCCTTGTATCCCCCCCCGGCACTTAGAACAGTGCTTTGCACATAGTAAAGCACATAATAAATGTTATTATTATTATTATTATTATTATGGGTTCAAATCCTGGCTCCACCACTTGTCAGCTGTGTGACTTTGGGCAAGTCACTTCACTTCTCTGGGCCTCAGTTACCACATCTGTAAAATAGGGATTAAGACTGTGAGCACTCCCATGGGGACAACCTGCGTGGCTCAGTGGAAAGAGCCCGGGCTTTGGAGTCAGGGGTTTGAATCCCGGTTCCGCCGCATGTCTGCTGTGTGACCTTGGGCAAGTCACTTCACTTCTCGGAGCCTCAGTTACCTCATCTGTAAAATGGGGGTGATGGCTGTGAGCCCCACACGGGACAACCTGATCACCTTGTATCCCCCCCAGCGCTTAGAACAGTGCTTTGCACATAGTAAGCGCTTAACAAATGCCATCATTATAGCAAGTGCTTAATAAATGCCATCGAAAAAAAAAGTCACTTCACTTCTCCGGGCCATCGGTTCCCTCATCTGTAAAATGGCAATTAAGACTGTGAGCCCCACGTGGGACAACCTGACCACCTTGTGTCTTCCCCAGCGCTTAGGATAGTGCTTTGCACATAGTAAGCGCTTAACAAATACCATCATTATTATCAAAAAGTACATGGGAAAAGGAGAGAGATAGAGACAGAGCAAGGGGGAGAAAGCGACAGAGAGGCGGAAGCAGAGATGGAAACGGAGAGATCGAGACAGACTGTGAGCCCACTGTTGGGTAGGGACCGTCTCTATATGTTGCCAACTTGTACTTCCCAAGCGCTTAGTACAGTGCTCTGCACACAGTAAGCGCTCAATAAATACGATTGATGATGATGATGATGACAGAGAGCGACAGGAAAGTGAGAGAGACGAGCAGAGCAAGAGGGAGAAAGAGATAGAGGCAGAGACAGACAGGCAGAGGAAGCGAGATCAATCAATTGTATTTATTGAGTGCTTACTGTGTGCAGAGCACTGTACTGTACTGTAGAGAGACAGAGACAAAGACAGGGAGACAGAGACAGAGGGGGAGATAGACAGCCAGAGCAAGAGGGAGAGGCAGAGAAACAGCCTGGCTCAGTGGAAAGAGCCCGGGCTTTGGAGTCAGAGGTCATGGGTTCAAATCCCAGCTCTACCAATTTTTTTTTTGATGGCATTTATTAAGCGCTTACTATGTGCCAAGCACTGTTCTAAGCGCTGGGGAGGTTACAAGGTGATCAGGTTGTCCCACGGGGGGCTCACAGTCTTAATCGCCATTTTACAGTTGAGGAAACTTAGGCACAGAGAAGTGAGAAGTGACTTGCCCAAGGTCACACAGCAGACATGTGGCGGAACTGGGATTCGAATCCCTGACCCCTGACTCCAAAGCCCGGTTACTGAGGCACAGAGAAGTTAAATGACTTGCCCAAAGTCACACAGCTGACAAGTGGCGGAGCCGGGATTTGAACCCATGACCTTTGACTCCAAAGCCCGGGCTCTTTCCACTGAGCCACGCTGCTTCTCTAGCTGTGTGACTTTGGGCAAGTCACTTCACTTCTCTGGGCCTCAGTTCCCTCATCTGTAAAAAGGGGATTAAGATTGTGAGCTCCCAGTGGGGACAACCCGATCACCTTGTAACTTCCCCAGCGCTTAGAACAGTGCTTTGCACATAGTAGGCGCTTAATAAATAAATGCTATCATTATGTAGAAACAGACTGAGACAGCAAGACAAAAACAGGGAGATAGGCAGAGACAGAGAGAGACAGAGGAGAGGGAAAGAGACAGAGCAAGAGGGAGAAAGAGGCAGACAGCAAAACAAAGATGGGGAAACAGAGGCAGAAACAGCAGGAAAGAGACAGTCAGAGACAGCAAGGCAGAGGCAGAGAGACAGATTGAGACAGCGAAATAAATACAGGGAAACAGAGACAGAGAGGGAAAGAAAACAGTGAGGTAGAGACAGGGAGGCAGACTGAGGCAGCAAAACAAATATGGGGAAACAGAGGCAGGGACAGAGCGGGAAAGAGACAGTCAGAGACAGTGAGGCAGAGGCAGAGACACAGACTGAAACAGCAAAATAAATACGGAGAAACAGAGGCAGAGACAGAGTGGGAAAGAGACAATCAGAGACAGTGAGGCAGAGACAGAGAGACAGACTGAGAGTGCAAAATAAATACGGGGAAACAGAGATAGAGACAGAGCAGGAAAGAGACAGTCAGAAACAGCGAGGCAGAGACAGACAAACAGCAAAATAAATACGGGGAAATAGAGGAAGAGAGAATGGGAAAGAGAAGAGACAGCGAAGCAGAGACAGAGACAGACTGAGAAAGCGAAATAAATACAGGGAAACAGGCAAAGACAGAGAAAGAGACAGAGCAGGAAAAAGACAAAGACAGCAAGGCAGAGACAGACAAACAGCAAAATACGGGGAAACAGAGGCAGAGAGAACGGGAAAGAGACAGAGACAGCGAAGCAGAGAGAGAGACAGACTGAGAAAGCGAAATAAATACGGGGAAACAGGCAAAGACAGAGATAGAGACAGAGCAGGAAAAAGACAGAGACAGCAAAGCAGAGACAGACAGACAGCATAATAAATATGGGGAAACAGAGGCAGAGAGAACGGGAAAGAGACAGTCAGAGACAGCGAGGCAGAGACAGAGACAGACTGAGAAAGCAAAATAAATACGGGGAGACAGAGGCAGAGACAGAGAAAGAGACAGAGCAGGAAAGAGACAGTCAGAGACAGCAAGGCAGAGACAGACAGCAAACTAAATATGGGGAAACAGAGGCAGAGAGAACGGGAAAGAGACAGTCAGAGACAGCGAGGTAGAGACAGGCTGAGAAAGCAAAATAAATATGGGGAAACAGAGGCAGAGACAGAGAAAGAGACAGAGCAGGATAGAGACAGTCAGAGACACCAAGGCAGAGACAGACACAGCAAAATAAATATGGGGAAACAGAGGCAGAGAGAACAGGAAAGAGACAGTCAGAGACAGCGAGGCAGAGACAGCCTGAGAAAGCAAAATAAATAGGAGGAAACAGAGGCAGAGACAGAGAAAGAGACAGAGCAGGATAGAGACAGTCAAAGACACCAAGGCAGAGACACAGCAAAATAAATATGGGGAAACAGAGGCAGAGAGAACAGGAAAGAGATAGTCAGAGACAGCGAGGCAGAGACAGACTGAGACAGTGAAATAAATAGGAAGAAACAGAGACAGAGCAGGAAAGAGACAGGCAGAGACAGCGAGGCAGAGACAGAGAGCAAAACAAATAGGAGGAAACAGAGACAGAAAGAGACAGAGCAGGAGACAGTCAGAGACGGCGAGGGAGAAACAGACAGCGAAACAAAGATGGGGAGGCAGAGACAGAGAGGGAAAGAAACAGAAACAAAGATGGGGAAACAGAGGCAGAGACTTGAGAGTGTCAGAGAAAGAGAGACAGAGGGAGGGCAAAAAAGAGAGAGAGAGCGAGGCCCCTTGTAGAGACCTTTATCAACTGGAGCCAAACTGGGTGATAAAAGGGCCCCTTTCTTTTCCCGGACAAGACAGAGCCCTGAATTGAGGGAGAAAATAAAAACTGATTTTTCTGAATCGCGGCAGCTGTTTCCAGACAAGGAGCCCAGCCTGCCCCGGCCCATCACGGGATACTGGGATTCTTTCAGGGTGGGCGAGGGGGCGGTGGCGGCCCTCTGCAGCTGTGAGGGAGGAATTTGCCCCCCCGGACAAGGTGGGCGGCGGGGGGTCCCCGGAGACCCTCCCCGGGCCCGGCCTCTCCGGCCTCTGACCCAGTTAGGCGAGGAGTCCCGGGCTTGGTGGGGGGAATTCATTCATTCATTCATTCATTCATTCATTCAATCGTATTTATTGAGCGCCTACTGTGTGCAGGGCACTGGACTAAGCGCTTGGGAAGTACAAGTTGGAAGCATATAGAGACGGTCCCTACCCAACAACGAGCTCACGGTCTCGAGGGGGAGACAGACATTAATACAAATAGATAAAACAATAAATTACAGATACATAGGTGCTGTGGGGAGTCATTCATTCAATCGTATTTACTGAGCGCTTACTGTGTGCAGGGCGCTGTACTAAGCGCTTGGGAAGTACAAGTTGGAAACATGGAGAGACGGTCCCTTTTCGCCCCCGCTTTCCAGACGAGGGAACTGAGGCAGGGAGAAGTGAAGTGACTTGTCCCAGGTCACAGGGCAGAGCGTCCCCCCCAGCCCCCATTCATTCATTCAATCGTATTTATTGAGGGCTTACTGTGTGCGGAGCACTGTACTAAGCACTTGGGAAGTCCAAGTGGGCAACATATAAAGACGATATGATGATAAATAATGATAATAATGAATAACACTGGTATTTGGTAAGCGCTTACTACTGAATCCCGGCTCTGCCAATTGTCAGCTGTGTGCCTTTGGGCAAGCCACTCCACTTCTCTGGGCCTCAGTTTCCCTCATCTATAAAATGGGGATTAATAATTATAATAATAATAATAATTGGCATTTGTTAAGCACTTACTATGTGCAAAACACCGTTCTAAGTGCTGGGGAGAATACAGGGTGATCAGGTTGTCCCATGTGGGGCTCACAGTCTTCATCCCCATTTTACAGATGAGGTAACTGAGGCCCAGAGAAGTTAAGTGACTTGCCCAAGATCACACAGCAGACATGTGGTGGAGTCGGGATTAAGACTGTGAGTCCCGCCGTGGGACAACCTGATCTCCTTGCAACATCCCCAGCGCTTAGAACAGGGCTTTGCACATAGTAAGCGCTTAATAAATGCCATCATTATTATTATTATTACTGAAGCGCCGGGGTGGAGACGAGCCAATCGGATTGGCCACGGTCCCTGTCCTGCGTGGGGCTTACGGTCCTCCGTCCCCATTTTACAGATAATGATAATAACAATAATGGCATTTATTACGCGCTTACTATGTGCAAAGCACTGTTCTAAGCGCTGCGGAGGTTATAAGGTGATCCGGTTGTCCCTTGTGGGGCTCAATTTGGTTTATATGTTTTGTTTATTTATTTATTTATTTTACTTCTACATATTTATTCTATTTATTTTATCTGGTTTATACGTTTTGTTGCCCATCTCCCCCCTTCTAGACTGTGAGCCCGCTGTTGGGTAGGGACCATCTCTATATGTTGCCGACTTGGACTTCCCAAGTGCTTAGTCCAGTGCTCTGCACACAGTAAGCGCTCAATAAATTCATTCATTCATTCAATCGTATTTATTGAGCGCTTACTGTGTGCAGAGCACTGGACTAAGCGCATGGGAAGTCCAAGTCGGCAACATATTCCCTGCTGAGGGAATCTCCGCTTCCGGCTAGGGAAGGACAGGCTGGCGGGAGGTGCCGCCCCCAGCCCAGAGACGGGGGGTATTCCCGGGGAGACTGTCTCTGACCTCATCGGTGGGCAGGGATGGCGGGTATTCCCGGGAAGGCCGGCCCCCTCTCCATCCTCGCCCGGCCAGGCAAGGAAAGAAACAGAAGCTCCGCGAGCCAGCTGGCACGGGCTCAAACTAGCAGCCGGGCGCCGTGCCAAGGTAGCGGAGACGACACCCCCTCCCTCCGGTCCTCCTCGCCCGCCTGCCGAATCCCGGGAGCCCGAGGACGGGGGACACCGAGGCCCAAACCAGGCGGAGACCCTCCGTTCGGGAGTAGCGGGGCCCGGGAATCAGGAGGGCGTGGGTTCTAATCCTGGCTCCACCGCTTGTCTGCTGGGTGACTGTGGGTGAAGCACGTCTCTTCATTCATTCATTCAATCGTATTTATTGAGCGCTTACTCTGTGCAGAGCACTGGACTAAGCGCTTGGGAAGTCCAAGTCGGCAATGTATAGAGACGGTCCCTACCCAACAGTGGGCTCACAGTCTAGAAGGGGGGAGACAGAGGGCCTCAGTTCCCCTCAGCTGGGAAGATGGGTTTTAAGGCAGGGACAGTGACTGCGGTCCCATCCGATTGGCTTGGATTCAATCAATCGTATTTATTGAACACTTACGGTGTTGCAGAGCACTAGGACTAAGCACTTGGGGAAGTCAAGTTGGCAACATTTAGAGACGGTCCCTACCCAACAATGGCTCGCAGTCTAGAATGGGGAGACAGAGGGGCCTCAGTTTCCCTCAGCTGGAAGATGGGGTTTTAAGGCTGGGACAGGGACTGTGTCCCATCTGATTGGCTTGGATTCATTCATGTCAATTCTGTTCAAATCGTATTTATGAGCACTTTACTGTGTGCAGAGCACTGGACTAAGGCCTTGGGAAGTCCAAGTTGGCAACATATAGAGACGGTCCCTACCCAACAGTGGGCCTCACAGTCTAGAAGGGGGAGTCAGAAGGGCCTCATTTCCTAAGTGCGTAGTCCAGTGCTCTGCACACAGTAAGCGGCTCAATAAATACAATTGAATGAATGAATGAATCCAAGCCAATCAGATGGGACGCAGTCTCTGTCCCAGGCCTTAAAACCCATCTTCCAGCCTGAGGGAACTGAGGCCCCTCTGTCTCCCCCCTTCTTAGACTGTGAGCCGGTTGTTGGGTAGGACCGTCTCTATACGGTTGCCCACTTGGACTTTCCCAAGCGCTAGTCCAGTGCTCTGCACACAGTAAGCGACTCAATAAATACGACTGAATGAATGAATGAATGAAACCAAGGCAATCGGATGGGACGCAGTCTCTGTCCCAGCCTTAAAACCCATCTTCCAGCTGAGGGAACTGAGGCCCTTCTGCCTCCCCCTTGAATTGACTGAATGAATGAATGAGGGATGAGGGTGCGGTCACCCCCCCTTCTTCCCAGCCCCGTTTCCCAGTCCCTTGGGCGCTCCCTGGCCTTGGAGTTGGGGGGCCGGGGAGAAGCCAGATCCGGGGGGCCCCCCCCCACCCCCCCATCGGAGCTTCGGGAATAAGGCATCAGAACAGGGGTTGGGGGGAAGATGGGAGGGGGAGAAGCCCACCCCCGGCCCTCCAGGTGGGCTGGGCGAGCAGCGGTTGGCGAAGGAGGAAGTGGGTGGTTAGGCCCGTTGAACCACGAGCAGGCCCAGGGATGGGGGGGGGGGGGGGGGGGGCCGGGAGGTGCCGGAGGAGATTTGGGGGGTGCAGAGGGGTTCAGGGACACTGGGTGGGGACCGGGGGAGGGGATGAGGGGCTGACCGATCCACTCATCCATCAATCAATCAATCGTATTTATTGAGCGCTTACTGTGTGCAGAGCACTGGACTAAGCGCTTGGGAAGTCCAAGTTGGGCAACATCTAGAGACGGTCCCTACCCAACAGTGGGCTCACAGTCTAAAAGGGGGAGACAGAGAACCAAACCAAACATACTAACAAAATGAAATATATAGAACAGATATGTACAAGTAAAATAAATAAATAAATAGAGTAAATAAATATGTACAAACATATATACATATATACCAGGTTTGCTGTGGGGAAGGGGAAGGAAGGTAAGATGGGGGGATGGACAGGGGGACGAGGGGGAGAGGAAGGAAGAGGCTCAGTCTGTGGAAGGCCTCCTGGAGGAGGTGAGCTCTCAGTAGGGCCTTGAAGGGAGGAAGAGAGCTAGCTTGGCGGATGGGCAGAGGGAGGGCATTCCAGGCCCGGGGGATGATTGTGGGCCGGGGGTCCGACGGCGGGACGGGCGAGAAACGAGGTACGGGGAGGAGATTAGCGGCGGAGGAGCGGAGGGTGCGGGCTGGGCTGGAGAAGGACTGAAGGGAGGTGAGGTAGGAGGGGGCGAGGGGATGGACAGCCTGGGAAGCCCAGGGGTGAGGAGTTTCTGCCTGATGCGCAGAATGATTTGGAAGCCACTGGAGATTTTTGAGGAAATCAATCATCCATCAATCAATCAATCAATCAATCAATCGTATTTTATTGAGCACTTACTGTGTGCACAGCACTGGACTAAGCGCTTGGGAAGTCCAAGTTGGCAACATAGAGAAACGGTCCCCTACCCAACAGCGGGGCTCACAGTCTAAAAGGGGGAGACAGAGAACAAAACCAAACATACTAACAAAACAAAATAAATAGAATAGATACGTACAAGTAAAATAAATAAATAGAGTAGTAAAATATGTACAAAACATATATACGTATATACAGGTCCATCGATCCATCGATCAGCCCCAAGAGCCGGAAAGGCCTAGACCCATCACCGCTGCCCAAGCCGGACGCTCGTGAATTGTAATCAATCAAGCAACCAATCAATCGTATTTATTGAGCGCTTACTGTGTTTACAGCACTGGACTAAGCGCTTGGGAAGTCCAAGTTGGCAACATCTAGAGACAGTCCCTACCCAACAGTGGGCTCAGTCTAAAAGGGGGAGACAGAGAACCAAACCAAACATACTACCAAAATGAAATAAATAGAATAGATATGTACAAGTAAAATAAATAAATAAATAAATAGAGTAATAAATGTGTACAAACATATATACAGGTCGACAAGTAAAAATAAATAAATAGAGTAATAAATATGTACAAACATATATACAGGTCGATCGATGCCTGGAATGCCCTCCCTCTTCCCCTCGGCCAAGCTAGCTCTCTTCCTCCCTTCAAGGCCCTACTGAGCGCTCACCTCCTCCAGGAGGCCTTCCCAGACTGAGCCCCTTCCTTCCTCTCCCCCCTCATCCCCCTCTCCATCCCCCCCATCTTACCTCCTTCCCTTCCCCACAGCACCTGTATAGATGTATATATGTTTGTACATATTTATTACTCGATTTATTTATCTTACTTGTACATATCTATTCTATTTATTTTATTTTGTTAGTATGTTTGGTTTTGTTCTCTGTCTCCCCCTTTTAGACTGTGAGCCCACTGTTGGGTAGGGACTGTCTCTATATGTTGCCAAATTGTACTTCCCAAGTGCTTAGTCCAGTGCTCTGCACACAGTAAGCGCTCAATAAATACGATTGACATCCGCCAAGCTAGCTCTCTTCCTCCCTTCAAGGCCCTACTGAGAGCTCACCTCCTCCAGGAGGCCTTCCCAGACTGAGCCCCTTCCTTCCTCTCCCCCTCGTCCCCCTCTCCATCCCCCCCCCCTTACCTCCTTCCCTTCCCCACAGCACCTGTATATATGGATATATGCTTGTACATATTTATTACTCTATTTATCTTACTTGTACATATCTATTCTATTTATTTTATTTTGTTAGTATGTTTGGTTTTGTTCTCTGTCTCCCCCTTTCTTTTAGACTGTGAGCCCACTGCTGGGTAGGGACTGTCTCTATATGTTGCCAACTTGGACTTCCCAAGCGCTTAGTACAGTGCTCTGCACACAGTAAGCGCTCAATAAATACGATTGATGATGATGATGATGATGATCGATCCATCGATCAGCCCCAAGTGCCGGAAAGGCCTAGACCCATCACCGCTGCCCACGCCGGAGGCTCGTGAATTGTAATGGGGAGGGTCCCCAAGATCCCCGGTCCCCCCAACCCGACTGCCGGGGCCCCAGAAGCAGACCCCCCCGCCGGGACTGCCCTCAGCCCGCAATCATTAACTGTGGTACGTGTTAAGCGCTCACTATGTGCCAGGCTGGCGAAGCGGCGTGGCTCGGTGGAAAGAGCCCGGGCTTTGGAGTCAGGGGTCTTGGGTTCAAATCCTGGCTCTGCCCCTTGTCAGCTGGGTGGCTGCGGGCAAGTCGCTTAAGTTCTCTGTGCCTCAGTTCCCTCATCTGGAAAATGGGGATTAAGACTGTGAGCCCCATGTGGGACAACCTGATCACCTTGTATCCTCCCCAGCACTTAGAACAGTGCTTTGCACATAGTAAGCACTTAATAAATGCCATCATCATTATTATTATTATTATTATTATGTGCCAGGCACTGCACTAAGCGCTGGAGAAGCGGCGTGGCTCGGTGGAAAGAGCCCGGGCTTTGGAGTCAGAGGTCATGGGTTCAAATCCTGGCTCTGCCCCTTGTCAGCTGTGTGGCTTCGGGCAAGTCGCTTAACTTCTCTGTGCCTCAGTTCCCTCATCTGGAAAATGGGGATTAAGACTGTGAGCCCCATGTGGGCCAACCTGATCACCCTGTAACCACCCCAGGGCTTAGAAAAGTGCTTTGCACCTAGTAAGCGCTTAATAAATGCCATTAAAAAAAAAAAAGTCCCGGCTCCACCATTACTCAGTTGTGTGACTTTGGGTACGTCACTTCTTCCCTGCGCTTAGAACAGTGCTTTGCACATAGTAAGCATAATTTTAATAATAATTATCATTATTATTCCCTGGACCTCAGTTCCCTCATCTGGAAAATGGGGGTGAAGACTGGGAGCCCCCCGTGGGACAACCTCATCACCTTGTAACCTCCTCAGCGCTTAGAACAGTGCTTTGCACAGTAACGGCTTAATAAATGCCATCATTATTGTCATTATTATACAAGCAAATGGAGTTGGACACGGTCCCTGTCCCACACGGGGCTCACCGTCTCCATCCCCATTTTCCAGATGAGGTCACTGAGACACAGAGAAGTGATGTGACTTGCCCATGGTCGCAGAGAAGACAAGTGATGGTGGCGGGATTAGAACCCAGGACCTTTTGACTCCCAGGACCGAGGCGCTATCCACGACACACACTGCTACTGCTACCACAGCTATTACTACTACTATTACGGGCTACTGTAAATATGCACGTATCTGTAACTTTATTTATTTGTATAAATGTCTGTCTGCCCCCCCCAATAAAATAATAATAATAATAATGATGGTATTTGTTAAGCGCTTACTGTGTGCCACCTGTAACTTTATTTATATAGATGTCTGTCTGCCCCCCCAAAATAATAATAATAATAATAATAATAATAATAATCATAATGATGGTATTTGTTAATCGCTTACTGTGTGCCCACTGTAACTTTATTAATTTGTATGGATGTCTGTCTGCCCCCGCAACATAATAATAACAATAATAATAATAATAATAATGGTATTTGTTAAGCGCTTACTGTGTGCCCACTGTAACTTTATTTATTTGTATAGATGTCTGTCTGCCCCCCCAACATAATAATAATAGTAATAATAATGGTATTTGCTAAGCGCTTACTGTGTGCCATCTATAGCTTTATTTATTTGTATAGATGTCTGTCTGCCCCCCCCAACATAATAATAATAATAATAAGAAGAAGAAGAAGAAGAAGAAGAAGAAGAAGAATAACAATGGTATTTGTTAAGTGCTTACTGTGTGCCATGCACCATTCTAAGCGCTATTTGTTTGGTGTCTGTCTCCCTCCCAACATAATAATAATTATAATAATAATTATAATAATAATAATGGTATTTGTTAAGCGCTTACTGTGTGCCATGCACCATTCTAAGTGCTATTTGTTTGGTGTCTGTCTCCCTCCCAACATAATAATAATAATAATAATAGTATTTGTTAAGCACTTACTGTGTGCCATGCACCGTTCTAAGCGCTATTTGTTTGGTGTCTGTCTCCCTCCCAGCAACATAATAATAATAATATTACACAGTAAGCGCTCAATAAATACGATGGAATAAATGAATGAATATATATATATTTGATGGGATTTGAACCCATGACCTCTGCCTCTAAAGCCCAGGTTCTTTCCAACGGAGCCACGGACGAACCCCGCCGCGAGTCAGGATTTGAACCCATGACCTCTGACTCCAAAGCCTGGGCTCTTTCCAATGGAGCCACAGGGGAACCCCGCCAGGAGGTGGGATTTGAACCCATGACCTCTGACTCCAAAGCCCAGGCTCTTTCCAATGGAGCCACCGGCGAACCCCGCTGCAAGGCGGCATTTGAACCCATGACCTCTGACTCCAAAGCCCGGGCTTTTTCCAACGGAGCCACAGGGGAACCCGGCCAGGAGGCGGGATTTGAACCCATGACCTCTGACCCCAAAGCCCGGGCTCTTTCCAACGGAGCCCCGGGGCGAGCCGGGAAGAGACCGCTTCTCCCAATCCCGCCGGCCCCATCCCTCCCGGGCACTCGGTCCAGCGCTCTGCCCACCGCAGGCGCTCAGTACAGGGCTCTGTAGTAGGGTCCGCGGAGGCCTTACCTTCGTGGGGGTGGGAGAACCAGATCTGCGGCGTGCCCGAGTGCGAGCCGCGGAAGCCGGGGTCGGCCGAGGAGGCGGCGGCGCCCGGGGCATGCACGGGGGCGGCGGTGCCCAGGCTGCTGGACAGGAAGCTGCCCATGAAGGAGGTGCCCGCGGGGGCACTGCCCATCAGGTGGCTGCCAGCTGCGGACACAGGGAAGGAGAAACGGACCCATGAGACTGAGGAGAATAATAATAATAATAATAATTAATAATAATAATAATAATAATAATAGTTACCTCATCTGGAAAATGGGTATGAAGACTGGGAGCCCCCGTGTTTTGCTGTCTGTCTCCCCGCTTCTAGACTGTGAGCCCGCTGTGGGCCGGGAGGGTCTCTCTTTGTTGCTGAATTGCCCTTCCCAGGCGCTTAGTACAGTGCTCTGCACCCAGTAAGCGCTCAATAAATACGACGAATGAATGAATAATGATAATAATAATAATGGTGGTATTTGTTAAGCGCTTACTATGTGCAAAGCACTGTTCTAAGTGCTGGAGGGGGATACAAGGTGATCAGGTCGTCCCACCTGGGGCTCCCAGTCTTCATCCCCATTTGACAGATAATAATAATAATAATAATGATGGCATTTATTAAGCGCTTACTATGTGCAAAGCACTGTTCTAAGCGCTGAGGGGGGATACAAGGTGATCTGGTTGTCCCACCTGGGGCTCACAGTCTTCATTCCCATTTGTCAGATAATAATAATAATAATAATGATGGCATTTATTAAGCACTTACTATGTGCAAAGCACGGTTCTAATCGCTGATACAAGGTGATCAGGTCGTCCCACCTGGGGCTCCCAGTCTTCATCCCCATTTGACAGATGAGGCAACTGAGGCCCAGAGAAGTGAAGTGGCTTCATTCATTCATTCCACCGTATTTATTGAGCGCTTACTGTGTGCAGAGTCCATCCCCCTCATCTTACCTCCTTCCCTTCCCCACAGCACCTGTATATATGTATATATGTTTGTACATATTTATTACTCTATTTATTTATTTATTTTACTTGTACATATCTATTCTATTTATTTTATTTTGTTAGTATGTTTGGTTTTGTTCTCTGTCTCCACCTTTTAGACTGTGAGCCCACTGTTGGGTAGGGACTGTCTCTAGATGTTGCCAACTTGTACTTCCCAAGCGCTTAGTCCAGTGCTTTGCACACAGTAAGCGCTCAATAAATACGACTGATTGATTGATTGATAGATTGCAGAGCACCGGACAAAGCGCTTGGGAAGGCCAAGTTGGCAACGTATAGAGACGGTCCCTACCCAACCGTGGGCTCACAGTCTAGGAGGGGGAGACAGACAACAAAACAAAACATATTAATAAAATAAATAGAATAAATATGTACAAATAAAATAGAGTAATAAATTCATTCATTCATTCATTCAATCACATTTATTGAGCGCTTACTGTGTGCACAGCACTGTACTAAGCTCTTGGGAAGAACAAGTTGGCAACATATAGAGACGGTCCCTACCCAACAGTGGGCTCACAGTCTAGAAGGGGGAGACAGACAACAAAACAGAACATATTAACCAAATAAAATAAATAGAATACATATGTACAAATAAAATAGAGTAATAAATTCATTCATTCATTCATTCAATCGTATTTATTGAGCGCTTACTGTGCGCAGAGCACTGTACTAAGTGCTTGGGAAGTACAAGTTGGCAACATTATAGAGATGTTCCCTACCCAACAGTGGGCTCACAGTCTAGAAGGGGGAGACACAACAAAACAAAACATATTAACAAAATAAAATAAATAGAATATGTACAAATAAAATAGAGTAATAAATTCATTCATTCATTCATTCAATCGCATTTATTGAGTGCTTCCTGTGTGCAGAGCACTGTACTAAGTGCTTGTGAAGTCCAAGTTGGCAACACACAGAGATGGTCCCTACCCAACAGCGGGCTCACCATCTAGAAGGGGGAGACAGACAACAAAACTGAACATATTAACCAAATAAAATAAATAGAATAAATATGTACAAATCAGATGAATAAATAAATGAATAAAGTAATAGATACGTAGAAACATATATCCAGGTGCTGTGGGGAGGGGAAGGAGGTAAGGAGGGGGAGAGGAAGGAAGGGGCTCAGGGTGGGAAGGCCTCCTGGAGGAGGTGAGCTCTCAGTAGGGCTTTGAAGGGAGGAAGAGAGCTAGCTTGGCGGATGTCAATCGTATTTATTGAGCGCTTACTGTGTGCAGAGCACTGTACTAAGCGCTTGGGAAGTCCAAGTTGGCAACATCTAGAGACAGTCCCTACCCAACGGTGGGCTCCCAGTCTAGAAGGGTCTATGGTGGACTTCCCAAGCGCTTAGTCCAGTGCTCTGCACACAGTAAGCCCTCAATAAATATGACTGACTGAATGACTGAATAAATGGAACTGAATGAACGACCGCAGTTGCCACCGCTGACGCTGCCAGACTGTGAGCCCTTTTAGACTGTGAGCCCACCGCTGGGTAGGGACCGTCTCTAGATGTTGCCAACTTGGACTTCCCAAGCGCTTAGTACAGTGCTCTGCACCCAGTCAGCGCTCAATAAATACGATTGACAATAAATGAATGAATGAATTCCCGAGCGCTTAGTCCAGTGCTCTGCACCCAGTCAGCGCTCAATAAATACGATTGAATGAATGAATGAATTCCCAAGCACTTAGTCCAGTGCTCTGCACCCAGTCAGCGCTCAATAAATATGATTGAATGAATGAATTCCCAAGTGCTTAGTCCAGTGCTCTGCACCCAATCAGTGCTCAATAAATACGATTGAATGAATGAATGAATGAATTCCCAAGCGCTTAGTCCAGTGCTCTGCACCCAGTCAGCGCTCAATAAATACGACTGACTGACTGACTGAATGAATGAATTCCCAAGCGCTTAGTCCAGTGCTCTGCACCCAATCAGTGCTCAACAAATACGATTGAATGAATGAATGAATGAATTCCCAAGCGCTTAGTCCACTGCTCTGCACCCAGTCAGCGCTCAATAAATATGATTGAATGAATGAATTCCCAAGCGCTAAGTCCAGTGCTCTGCACCCAGTCAGCACTCAATAGTAAGCGCTCAATAAATACGATTGATGATGATGCCAGGGCGGGCCAAGGTGAGTCAGGCCCTGGCAGTGGCCCCCCGTTGCCCGCAGCGGGGGGCCGGGAGGCGGGGAGGCCGGGAAACGGGGGTGTGGGGGGGCGGCGGGTCCTGCGATAACTCATCGGCCCGGCCCCCGCCCCGGGCCCGGCCTCGGCTACTTCCAAACTGACTCAGTTATATTAATTAATCAATCAATTAATTAATTAATTCATTTGTAAATAGTTATTCTATCCATTTTATTTGGTTTATATGTTTTGCTTATACTGATCAATTAGTTAATTAATTTATTTATTTATTTTACTTGTACAGAGTCTATTGATTTTATTTGGTTTATATGTTTTGTTTAGATTAACAAAGAAGCAGCGTGGCTCAGTGGGAAAAGCCCGGGCTTTGGAGTCAGAGTTGAATGAATGAATATATGTATATATGTTTGTACACATTTATTTATCTTACTGGTACATATTTATTCTATTCATTCTATTTTGTTAATATGTTTTGTTGTCTGTCTCCCCCTTCTAGACTGTGAGCCCGCTGGTGGGTAGGGACCGCCTCTAGATGTTGTCAACTTGGACCTCCCAAGCACTTAGTACAGTGCTCTGCACACAGTAAGCGCTCAATAAATACAATTGAATGAATGAATGAATGAATGAGAGGTCATGGGTTCAAATCCCGGCTCCGCCACCTGTCTGCTGTGTGACCTTGGGCAAGTCACTACACTTCTCTGAGCCTCAGTTCCCTCATCTGTAAAATGGGGATGAAGACTGTGAGCCCCCCGTGGGACCACCTGATCACCGTGTCACCTCCCCAGCGCTTAGAACAGTGCTTTGCACATAGTAAGCGCTTAACAAATGCCATCATCATTATTATTAACTTAGTTATTGATTTTATTGATTTCACTTGTACATATTTATTCTATTTATTGTATTTGGTTTATATGTTTTGTTTTGTTTATTTTGTTTATTTTACTTGTACAGATTGTATTGATTTTATTTGGCTTATATGTTTGGTTTATATTAACTTATTGGTTTATTTTATTGATTTATTTCACTTGTACATATTTATTCTACTTATTGTATTTGGTTTATATGTTTTGTTTTGTCTATTTATTTTTTTATTTTACTTGTACAGATTCTATTGATTTTATTTGGCTTATATGTTTGGTTTATATTAACTTATTGGTTTATTTTATTGATTTATTTCACGTACATATTTATTCTATTTATTGTATTTGGTTTATATGTTTTGTTTTGTCTATTTATTTTTTTACTTTACTTGTACAGATTCTATTGATTTTATTTGGCTTATATGTTTGGTTTATATTAACTTATTGATTTATTTTATTGATTTATTTCACGTACATATTTATTCTATTTATTGTATTTGGTTTATATGTTTTGTTTTGTCTATTTATTTTTTTACTTTACTTGTACAGATTCTATTGATTTTATTTGGCTTATATGTTTGGTTTATATTAACTTATTGATTTATTTTATTGATTTATTTCACTTGTACATATTTATTCTATTTATTATATTTGGTTTATATGTTTTGTTTTGTTTATTTATTTTACTTGTACAGATTCTATTGATTTTATTTGGCTTATGTTTGGTTTATATTAACTTATTGATTTATTTTACTGATTTATTTCACTTGTACATATTTATTCTATTTATTGTATTTGGTTTATATGTTTTGTTTTGTTTATTTATTTTACTTGTACAGATTCTATTGATTTTATTTGGCTTATATGTTTGGTTTATATTGACTTATTGATTTATTTTATTGATTTATTTCACTTGTACATATTTATTTTATTTATTGTATTTGGTTTATATGTTTTGTTTTGTTTATTTATTTATTTATTTTACTTGTACAGATTCTATTGATTTTATTTGGTTTATATGTTTGCTTTATATTAACTTATTGATTTATTTTATTGATTTATTTCACCTGTACATATTTATTCTATTTATTGTATCTGGTTTATATGTTTTGTTTCATTTATTTTTTTATTTTACTTGTACAGATTCTATTGATTTTATTTGGCTTATATGTTTTGTTTATATTAACTTATTGATTTATTTTATTGATTTATTTCACTTGTACGTATTTATTCTATTTATTTTATTTGGTTTATGTTTTGTTTTATTTATTTATTTATTTTGCTTGTGCATATTTATTCTATTTATTTTGTTAATATGTTTTGTTGTCTGTCTCCCCCTTCTAGACTGTAAGCCCTCTGTTGGGTAGGGACCGTCTCCAGATGTTGCCAACTTGGACTTCCCAAGCGCTTAGTCCAGTGCTCTGCACACAGTAAGCGCTCAATAAATAGGATTGATTGAATGAATGAATGAATGAATGGGGAGGACAGGGAAGCGGTGGGGGGCACGGGAGGGTGAAAGGGGTGCCAGGGAGTCGGAAGGGACTTTATTTTACTTGTACATATCTATTCTATTTATTTTATTTTGTTAATATGTTTGATTTTGTTCTCTGTCTCCCCCTTTTAGACTGTGAGCCCACTGTTGGGTAGGGACTGTCTCTATATATTGCCAACTTGGACTTCCCAAGCGCTTAGTACAGTACTCTGCACACAGTAAGCGCTCAATAAATACGATTGATGACGACTGATGATGATGAGGGAGGGGGTGCTCACTGCAGCGAGAAGCAGCGTGGCTCAGTGGAAAAGAGCCCGGGCTTTGGCGTCAGTGGTCATGGGTTCAAATCCCGGCTCTGCCACCTGTCAGCTGGGTGACTTTGGGCAAGCCACTTCGCTTCTCTGGGCCTCAGTTCCCTCATCTGGAAAATGGGGATTGACTGCGAGCCCCCAGGGGGACAATCTGATCACCTTGTAACCTTCCCAGTGCTCAGAATAGTGCTTTGCACCTAGTAAGCGCTTAATAAATGCCATTATTATTATTATTATCGACTAATAATTGTTATTATTATGGTACTGATTATTCGTTCATTCCGTCGCAATTATAGAGCCCTTACTGTGTGCAAAGCACTGGATTAAGCGCTTGGAAGAGGGCAAATAACAGTCGCATTCCCTGCCCACCACGTGCTTAATAATAATAATGGCATTTATTATTAATAATAATAATAATAATGGCACTTATTAAGTGCTTACTATGTGCAAAGCACTGTTCTAAGCGCTGGGGAGGTTACAAGATGATGGGGTCGTCCCACGGGGGGCTCACAGTCTTCATCCCCCTTTTACAGATGAGGGAACTGAGGCCCAGAGAAGTGAAGTGACTTGCCCACAGTCACACAGCTGACAGTTGGCGGGGCCGGGATTTGAACCCATGACCCTTGACTCCAAAGCCCGGGCTCTTTCCACTGAGCCCTGCTGCTTCTCCATGGCTCAGTCTGTAAGCTCTAGTCTGAGGGGGAGACAGAGGCTAGAAGAAATAAATTACAGCTATGTTAAGCGCCACGTGCCAGGCGCTGTTTTGAGCGCTGGGGTAGATTCATTCATTCAATCGTATTTATTGAGCGCTTACTGTGTGCAGAGCACTGGACTAAGCGCTTGGGAAGTCCAAGTAGATACGAAGTCATCGGGTTGGACACAGTCCCTGTCCCCCGTGGGGCTCGCACTCTCAATCCCCATTTTCCAGATGAGGGAACCGAGGCCCAGAGAAGTGAAGGGACTGGCCCAGGGTCACACAGCAGACAACAGGCGGAGCCGGGATTAGAACCCAGGTCCTTCTGACTCTCCGGCTTGGACTCTAGCCAATGGGTCACAATGCTTCTCCCTCCAGTCTCATAGGGGAAGGTAGTACTAGAAGGGTGTTTTGTATTCAGTGCTTAGAACAGTGCTTTGCACATAGTAAGCGCTTAACAAATACCAAAATTATTATTATTATTATTATTAGAAGGGCAGGGAATGTGACTCTGTATTCATTCAATCGCATTTACTGAGCGCTTACTGTGTGCAGAGCACTGTCCTTGTATTGTACTCGCCCAAGCGCTTAGTACAGTGCTCTGCACACAGTAAGCGCTCAATAAATATGAATGGATTAGACTTTTAGACTGTGAGCCCACTGTTGGGTAGGGACTGTCTCTCTATGTTGCCAACTTGGACTTCCCAAGCGCTTAGTACAGTGCTCTGCACACAGTAAGCGCTCAATAAATACGATTGATGATGATGATGGATGAATAAATGAATGAAGGATGAAGCCTCTTATCCGCTAAGCGCTGGGAGAGAATATCCACACGGGAGTTAGACACGGTCCTGGCCTCTCAAGTCTATCAGTCGTACTTATTGAGCGCTCACGGTGTGCAGAGCACTGGGCTAAGCGCTTGGGAGAGGCGGATGCAACAGTAAACTCGGGAAGCAGCTTGGCTTAGCGGGAAGAGCCCAGGCTCAT
>NW_024045057.1:0-20885 GCF_015852505.1 Tachyglossus aculeatus
AGGGCGACACAGTGAACCTCGGACAAGCAAGGGGATACAATGACCCATGGAACAAGCAGGGAACACAATGTTCACGGATCTAGCAGGGGGGGATGCAATGTCCCGCGATCCCAGTTGTCTACTTGGACATAGTGGAGATGGCTTCGAGCGGTAAGTGTAGCCATGATGGGGGGGTGGGTGGGGACCCATCCCAGGGGCCTCTGTGTGTGTAGGGCAGGGATGCTGATTACCCATTGCGGGGCAATGGCCAGGAGCCCGGCCGCGAGGCATAGGCGCCCGATAGCAGACTGCACGGGGACGGACAGACGGGCAGACAGATGGAAGGAGGGAGGCAGGGTGGGGGAGCCCCTGCCCTCATGGTGGCGTCCAGAGGACAGGATCCTTCTGGGAGCAGCGGTGCCACGCGGTGTGATGGCGGGCGGGCGGGCGGGCCTCTCGGGAACGGAATCCCGGGCTCCTATGGCGGCGCTCTGCGGAGAAGATCCTTCCGGGAGCAGGGCCGGGGTGTGTGGTGGCGGGCGGGCCTCTCGGGAACGGAATCCCGAGCTCCTATGGCGGCGCTCTGCAGAGAGGATCCTTCCCGGAGCAGGGCCGCGCGGTGTGATGGGGGGCTGTCCTCTCGGAAACGGAATCCGGGGTTTCTATGATGGCGCTCTGCGGAGAGGATGAGGTAACTGAGGCACACAGAAGTTAAATGGCTTGACCAAGGTCTCATAGCATCTAAGTGGTGGAGGCGGGATTCGAACCCACGTTCTCTGACTTCCAAGCCTGCGCTTTTTCCACGTAGCCACGCAAATCCCGTCAAAGTCCCCAAGAGGCAGGGGTACAACGATTGGGCTAGTATTTTCGGTTTCTCTGGAGTCATTTTTTCGTTTACATCTTATTTGAACGGATTCCTTTTCTTCGACTCCCTTTTATGGCCAAGCCTCCTTCTCCTCCCCTGTGTCCTGGGCTCTTACCTGGAACTGGCAGCTTTGTTCGCCCCTCACTGAAACCTCTCAGATGGCTAGTCAGAGGCTCAGTGATCCAATGGGTCAGCAACAGAGGTGGCCGGGGTCCGAGTGACACAACGAGTCAATAATCTCCATTAAAATGCCTTGAAGGCCTCAAATAATGTAATGAACAGGAGATGTATCTGCATGGAGCAACCCTTTCCTTTCCCACCTCAAATATTTTCTTTTCAGGCCCCGAAAATTTCTTATGGAGAGAAATCTATGTAGATTTTTTTGCATGAAACAAATTTCTCCCTTTCACAACCAGTGTACTCTATTCATTCTCATTTCATTGGCCTTGAAGGCCTGAAGTGAACTACTAGTCAGGAGGTGTTTCTACAGGAAGCCAATTTCTCCTTTTCCAGTTCGTACATTTTCTCCTCAGGTCTTCAAGACCTTAGGTGGAAAATTATGAGTTGAGTTTTTGTATCAAGGAAATTTCTTCTTTTTCAACTCCATGTTTTACCTTCTCTGGCCCTTAGGAAGAGAAACAAAAGTAGGAGATTGTTCGCATGAAGAAAACTTGTCCTTTCTCAACACTCATATTCTCTTTCCAGGTCTTCAAGACATTCAGTATGAGAAATTAGGAAATGGTTTGCATGAAGCAAATTTCCCCAATTTCAACTCAAACATTCTTTTTTCAGGCCTTGAGGACCTTTAGAGAAGTAAGAGCTAGAGATTGTTTGCATGAAGCAAATTTCACCATTTCACCTCAAATATTCCCTTTCTTGGCCTTGTAGACCTTTGGCAGCTAAATAAGGGCTGGAGGTGGTTCGTCTGAAGCAAATTTTCTCCTTTCCCTCTTCCAATATTCTCTTCTGCGTCCTTGAAGACATTAGACAGAGACGTAAAGGCCGGAGACGATTTTTCCATGAAGTAAGTTTCTCCTTTGACACCTCGATTCTTCTCTTTTCTGGCCTTAAAGACCTTAGGGTAGAGAAATAAAAGCTGGAGGTAGTTTGCATGAAACCCATTTTCTCTGCTTTGCTTCCAGTATTCACTTTTGAGGTCTTGAAGACCTATGAGAAGGAAAACACTGGAGATTCTCCTTTTTACACATCCACATAAACTCTATTCACTCTCAAATAAAAGGCCTTGAAGGACTGAGGTGGAGGAATGCACAAGAGGTATATCTGCACAGGAAGATCTGCCTTGAAGACCTCATATAGAGAAATCAAAGCTGGAGATTGTTTTCATGAAGCAAGTTCTTCCTTTTTCACCACAGATATTCTCTTTGATGGCCTTGAAGACCTTAGGTTATCAGGTAATCAGGACATTTTTTGTATGAATCCAAAGTCTCCTTTTTTAATGTCATACACTATCACTTCAGGCCTTGAAGACCTTCGAGAAATAAAAGCTAGAGTTGGACTGCATGATGCAAGTTTACGCCTTATCACTTCAAATATTCTCTTTAGAGGTGTTGAAGACCTAAGACCTTACAGAAATACTGCCTGGAGATTGTTTACATGAAGTAAACAAAGCATTTCTCACCTCATATATTCTCTTGGAAATGCCTTGGAAAACGAAGGTGATCAAATGAGTAGGCACGTTTTTTCATGAAGGCAAAATTCTCCTTCTTTAACCTCGGCATTTTTTATCTAATTCCTTGACGATCTGATTTAGAAAAATGAGAGCAGGAAATTGTTTTGCCTAAAGCAAATTTCCCCCCTTTTCACTTGAAATTTTCTCCTTTGAGGCCCTGAATGTGTTAGAGACGTACAAACTGGAGATAGTCTGCATGCAATTTTCTCCTTTTTCCAGTAAAAGCTGGAGAAGGTTTGCATGAAGCAAATTTCCGCTTTTGTACCTCAAATAGTCTCTATTTATTCTCAGGTACAAGGCCCTGAAGTGGAGTAATGCACAAGAAGTTTATCTGCCTTTGACGGTCTGCCTTGTATAGAGAAATAAAAGCCGGAGATGGCTTGCATGAAGCAGATTCATCATTTTTCACCACATAAATTCTCTCTGTTGGCCCTGAAGCCCTTAGGTTGACAAATAAGCCGGACATTTTTTGCATGAAGCCACAAAATCCTCCTTTTTTAATGCCATATATTTTCTCTTCAGGCCTTGAAGACCTTAGAGAAATAAAGCGGGACTTTGTTTGCATGAAACAGTTTTCTCCTTTCTCACCTTAAATATTCTCTTTGGAGGCTTTGAAGTCTTTATTAATCAAAACTAGTCTTGGACTGCATGAATCAGATTTCTCCAGTTTAACCTCCACTATTCTCTTTTCTGGTCTTGAAGACCTTAGGTAGAAAAGCAAAAGCTGGATGTTGCTTGCATGATGTAAAGTTTCTCCTTTCCCTCCTCAAATATTCTCTTTTGAGGCCTTGAAGACCTTAGTCAGAGAAGTAAAAGCTGGAGATGGTTTGCATGAAGCAAATGCCTCCTTTTGCACCTCATATACTCCCAATTACAAGTCCCTGAAGACCTGAGATGGAGTAGTGCACAGGAAGTGTATCTGCCCAGGAAGCTTTGCCTTGCAGACCTTGTATAGAGAAATAACAGCTGGAGACTGTTTGCATGAAGCAAATACATCCTTTTTCACCTGTTATGTTTTCTTTGATGGCCCTGAAGCCCTTAGGTTGACAAATAAACAGGGAATTTTTTGGCATGAGGCAAAATTCTCCTTTTTTAATGCCAAATACTATCTCATCAGGCCTTGAAGACCTCAGAGAAATAAAACTAGAGTTTACATGAAGAAAATGTCTCCTTTCCCACCTCAAGTATTCTCTTTGGAGGCCTTGAAGTCTTTTAGAGACATCTAAACTAGAGTTGGCTTGCATGAACCAAATTTCTCCTTTTCCCCCTCAAATGTTCTCTTTGGAGGCCTTGAACACCAAAAACTTACAGAAACAACACCTGGAGATTGTTTGCTTGAAGTAAACTCATCATTTTCCACCTCATATATTCTCCTGGAGAGGCCTTGAAGTCCTTAGGTTGACAAATAAGCAGGACATTTTTTGCATGAAGCAAAATTCTCTTTTTTAATGCCATAATACTATCTCTTCAGGCCTTGAAAACCTTAGAGAAAGAAAAACTAGACTTTGTTTGCATGAGACAAATTTCTACTTTCCCACCTCAAATATTCTCTTTTGAATCTTTAAAAACCTAAGTCCTTACAGCAATAAGAGCTGGAGATTTCTTGCAGGATGAAAATTGACCATTTCTCACCTTATATATTCTCTTTCAAAGACCTTGAAGACATAAGGAGGATGGATAAGCGGGAAAGCATTTGCATGAAGCAAAATTCTCCTTCTTTAACCCCAAATATATTTTTTGTCGGGCCTTGAAGATCAGATGTAGAAAAATCAGCGCAGGAAATTGTTTGAATAAAGCAAATTTCTCCTTTTCAACTAGATATATTCTATTTGGAGATGTTGGAGAAATACGAACTGGGAGATTGCATTAAACCTTCTCCTTTTTCACCTCAAATATCCTCTTCCAGGGCCTTGAAGACCCTTGGTAGAGAACTAAAAGCTGAAGACGGGAAGGTTGGTAGTGCCGTCTACAGTGATGGGAAAGTCAGGGAGAGGGCAGGGTTTGGAAGGGAAGATAAGGAGTTCAGTCTTGGACATATTGCGTTTTAGATGGCGGGCAGACATCCATATGGAGATGTCCTGAATGCAGAAGGAGACCCGAGCCTGAAGGGAGGGAGAGAGAGCAGGGGTAGAGATGTAGATTTGGGTGTCATCAGCGTAGCGATGATAGTTAAAGCCGTGGGAGTGAATGATTTCACCAAGGGAGTGAGTGTAAATAGAGAACAGAAGAGGACCAAGAACTGACCCATGAGGAACCCCTACAGTGAGGGGATGGGAGGGGGAGGAGGAGCCCGCGAAGGATTCTGAGAATGAACGGCCGAAGAGATAAGGGGAGAATTAAGAGAGGACAGAGTCAGTGAAGCCAGGTTTGGATAGCGTGTTGAGGAGAAGCGGGTGTTCCACAGTGTTGAAGGTAGCTGAGAGGTCGAGGAGGATTAGGATAGAGTAGGAGCCGTTGGAAGGGAGTCATTGGTGACCCTTGAGATGGCAGTCTCAGTGGAGTGTAGGGGACGGAAGCCAGATTGATGGGGGTCAAGGAGAGAATTGGCGTTGAGGAATTCGAGGCAGTGGGTGTAGAAGGCTTGTTCTAGGAGTTTGGAAAGTAATAGTAGGAGGGAGATAGGGCGGTAACTAGAAGGGTATGTGGGGTGAAGAGGTTTTTTTTTTAGGATGGGAGAGACGTGAGCATGTTTGAAGGCAGAGGGGAAGGAACCAGTGGAGAGTGACCAGTTGAAGATGGAAGGTAAGTGGGGGAGGAGGGAAGGGGCGAGAGATTTCATAAGATGAGGGGGAACGGCGTCAGAAGCACAGGTGGTCGGAGTAGCACTTGAGAGGAGGGAGGAGATCTCATCTGAGGATACTGCAGGAAAGAATGGGAGAGTAGCAGAGAGGGCTGAGAGTCGGGGCGTTGGAGAAGGGGGAGGAGTGACTTTGGGGAATTCAGACCTGATGGAATTGATTTTACTAATGAAGTAGGAGGCCAGATCGTTGGTGGTGAGGGATGGAGGAGGGAGTTACAGGGAGCCTGAGAAGGGAGTTAAATGTACGGAAGAGCTGACGGGGATGATGGGCATGGGTGTCATTAAGAGAGGAGAAATAGTTTTGCCTGGCAGAGGAGATGGCAGTGTTAAGGCAGGACAGGATAAACCTGAAGTGAACAAGTTTGGCTTGGTGGAGCTAAGGAGGCAGACAGTGGCAGTGATCCAAGGCTGTGCGTTAGTGGTACGAGAGGGGCAAAGGGAAAGGGGAGCGAGCGAGTTGAGGTTAGTAGAGAGGGTAGGATTGAGAGCAGTAATCTGGTCATCAAGAGTGGGTAGAGAGGATAGGGAGGAGAGGTGGGGTGTTATTCGCTGAGAAAGATGGATGGGATCGAGAGCGTGGAGGTCTCTGTGACGTAGTAATATAGATTTACAGGGGAGAGGAGTGTGAATGAGGAGGCAGGTGAGAAGGTTATGAGAAGACAACGGGGTTTCACAGTTGGTGAGGGTGGAGATACTGCAGCAGTAGGAGATGGTGAGATCGAGGGTGTAGCCAAGTTTGTGAGTGGGTGAGGTGGGGTGGAGCAGAAGGTTGGCAGCGAAAAGGAGAGATAGAAGGCGGGCGGCAGAGGAGTCACCAGGGACATTCATGTGGATGTCCACTATTATTATTATTATTATTATTATTATTATTATTATTATGGATGGGTGGATGGATGGGTGCATAAGCAGATGGGGGAACAGACAGACAGATGGGCGGATGGATAGTCGGAAGGATGGATGGATGGATGGATGGATGGATGGATGGATGAATGGATTCGAGACAAAATTTTCTCAGTCAAATGCATTCATTCATTCAATCATATTTATTGAGTGCTTATTGTGCGCAGAGCACTGTACTAATCCCTTGGAAAGTACAGTTAGCAATAAATAGAGATAATCCCAGCACACAACGTACTCACAGTCTAGAACGGGGAAGACAGGCATCAAAACAAGTGCACAGGCAGTCAAATGTGGGGGACAATTTTCCATGATTGCATCCCTGCTCCCCTTGTCACCCTCTGATTTATTGATATATTGAATGCTGATTTTACAGAGAGACACAATGAGGTTACGTGGCTGGACCAAGGTCATACAGCAGGTCAGTGGCAGAACTGGGCAGACATTTTGAATATCATGACTCCCAGCCACATGCTCATACCACTAAGCCATGATGCCGCCCAAACAATCACTTGTCAATCATTTATTCATTCATTCAACCAGTTCATATTTATTGAGTACTTACTTTGTTGCCGAGCACTGTATTAAGCGCTCGGGAAAGTACAATGCAAAATAAAGGAGACAATCCCTGCCCACACCAGGCTTACAGTCACACACGTTTTATCAACCTCTGGTTCCCAGACACTGGACAAATCCTCAGACTCTGGACTTTCTCTTTGGACAGCTCTTTATATGGATGCCCCCAAGGTCAGAACCCTGATGGAGAATGGTATAGTCAGCAAAGGGAAACAGACATTTTATCCCTTAGAGGAGGGAAGAGGAATCTCCCCTTTAGGACTCTCCCCAGGGCGGACTTCATGTCCCGGTTCCTCAGGCTGTAGATGACGGGGTTCAGGGTGGGGGTCACCATGGTGTAGAACACGGACACCAGCAGGTCCAGGGTTGAGGGGGAGTCAGGCACAGGCTTGAGGTAGGCAATGGCGGCCGTAACGAAGAAGGTGGTGACGACGGCGAGGTGAGGCAGGCAGGTGGAGAAGGCTTTGGCCCAGCCCTCGGTGGCCGGCATCCCCAGCACAGCCTGGAAGATGCACACGTAGGAGATGATGATGAAGACAAAGCAGCCTGAACATAAAGCTACCCCACCGGTGACGCTCACATCAATGGCGACATGGTCCTTGGAGCAGGAGATCTTCAGCAGAGTGGGGACGTCACAGAAGAACTGCTGGACGATGTTGGACCTGCAGAAGCTCAGGGAGAAAGTCGAAGCTGAATACAAGACCCCAAATAACACCCCGCTGAGCCAGGAGGCGGCTGCCATCTTTCCACAGACAGTGTAGGTCATGATGATCTCATAGCACAGGGGGTGACAGATGGCGGCGTAGCGGTCATAGCACATAGCTGTGAGGATGGGAAACTCTGAACCGACAAACAGGACCACCAGGAAGACCTGAGCAGCACAACCCAAGAAGGAAATGGAGTTGCGATTGGTCAAGGAGTTGAGGACGGAATTCGGGACAATGACGGTGATGAGGCAGAGGTCGATGACAGACAGGTTCCTGAGGAAGAAATACATGGGGGTGTGGAGGCGCCGGTCGAGGATGGTGACGGTGATGATGAGTAGATTCCCCATCAAGGCCGCCAGGTAGGCCAGGAGGAACAGCGCGGCGTGGACGAGCTGCAGCTCCCTGATTTCTGAGAATCCCAGCAGAAGGAATCCCGTCACCATAGAGATGTTGGGCATTTTTGGGAGGCAGCACTGACTTTCTGCAATGGATGAGGGAAGAGCCAAAGTTGGAGTCCATTGATGGGAAGAATGAAGAAATTGACTTGCTGGTGATTCTCTATGGAGAGAAGACAGTTACTGAATTCAAAATGATCTTTGAGTTCACCGTGGTGACATTGAACATTTCTTGGGAATGATGTGGACTCCCTGCACGGGAAAAGGGAAGACTTCAATTTAGCGACATTGATGTTGCGGGTGAAGGAGTAAGACTGAGTCAATCAATTCTATTTGTTCAGTACCTACAGAGGACACGGTATTACTACATCTGATCACTGACTGCCCCCAAGGAGCTTCAGTTCTATTGGAAGCACTAAGCTTCAAACTTTGTAGAAGCAGGATGCACTATTGGGAAGAACACAGACCTGGGAGTAAGAGGACCTGCGTTCTAATCCCAACTCTACCAGTTCATTGCTGTATAGCCATGGGAAAGTGACTTAATTTCTCTACACCTCAGTTTTCTCAATAGTAAAATGGGGATTCGATGCCTGTTTTCCCTCTTACTTGGTCAGTGAATACCTTATGAGATACGGTCTGTTCATACGGTTTGTTATTTGCTTAGCACATAGTAAGCACTTGTTCGGTTAACGAAATATTTCTTCAGTTAACCGACGAATAAGGTTCAGACCCGCGACTACAAGTCCCCTTTTTTCAGAGAAAGAAGCGCAGACACTTAGCAATATAGTTGTATCGTTACAATTTTAATAGAAGGACAATTTTAATAGAAGGAAGGGAATACGAAAGAAGAAAACAAATACAAAGAAAGGGTTAAAACAAACACACACAAAAAAGGGGTTACATCACCAATTCGGGGGAACACCAACTCCTGAAGTTTCATGCTGGGGAATACAGGATTCAGCTTTCAGGGTCCTGAATGCTCCCATTCAGGTCCCAGACAGAGCGTCCTCTCCGTGGGTGAGATTCCGAGTTAGCTCCAACGTACGAGCCTTAATAAACCCCTTGCAAACCAAGAAGGTATTTTCCCAATTGCACAAGTTCCCGGGCGACTGGCCAGGTTACCTTGGGAAGATGTGTTTATTCAAGATGTTTCTGTACTGTGGGAAATGGCCCGTTTCCAGAGTACAGAGATAAGTTATTTTTCTTCTCCTTTGTTTTGAAATTGGTTATCTGTCAAGCTCAGTCAAGGTCCCCCAGCAGACAGGTCGGTTTAGCCGTTGCCAAATCGAAGCCTATACTTAATGTGCAAGAGTTTCTAAATTTACCCATCAGCACTTAATAAATATCAAGAGAATTATTTTTGGTTGAGAAGACAGAAACAAAAATGAATAGCAGATAGCAGAGGTCAGAGAAAATAAAAATATGTTAATGAATGTTGGGAAATGTTTTCCGTAGTTTTAGGGTCAAACAAGAAGTGCCTTTACACATAAATTCATCCATTTACTGGAGAGAGAATGGACCTGGAATACAGAAGGACCTGTATTCCAATCCTGTCTCCGTTCCTTGTCTGCTGCATGACCTGGGGCCACTCACTTACCTTCTCTATGCCTCGGTTACCTCATCTGAAAACTGGGGCGTACAACTGTGAGCTCCCTATGAGGCATGGGCTATGACCAACCTGAATAGCTTGTATCCACCCCTGTGTTTAATACAGAACCTGACACATAATAAGCTCTTAACGATATCATAAAGCAAACAAAACAACAACGTAACAGAAAAACCACGTATTCTCCAAACTGATTCCATTTGCTTACATAACTGCATTCACACTTGTACACACACAAACACAAGCATACGTCATTATTCATCTAGTACCATCCTAAAGCATCGCCCAGCCTACATGTCTCCACTCCTCAACTTCTTCTCATGACAAGTTTTCTTTTTTCACCAGCAACAAAAACTCACAATCGGTTTGAAGGCTCTCCACCGGATGACTGCATTTCAGCCCCTTTCCATAGTCTAACACGCCTTCTCAGCTCTCAAGGAAATTTTCTAGTTGTTACTCGTGATCGATTCTCCTGTTTCCATCCTAGCCTGGAACTCCCTGTCTTACCCACTCAAAATCAGAGAGCACAGTTCTTTCTGAATTCTGAGCAATGCTAAAATTTCCAACCCACCCCCCACACCGACCAGCTTCCCCGGTTCATTTCCCAGCCCTGTAAATCCACTCCACCTAACTCAAGCGTGAGTCACCTCATGTCCATCCTCATTTAGTGGAGAAAGCATGGGCCCAGGAGTTCTCTTGACTGTGAGCTCCTGGAGGGCAACATGCACATCTACCAGCTCTGTTCTATTGTACTCTCCCAAACATAGCTTAGTGGGAATCAGAGGGATTTAGTTCTAATCCTGGCTCTGTCCCTTTGCTTGATGAGGAAACTTGGGCAAGTCGTTTCACTTCTCTGGGCCCCAGTTTCCTCATCTGTAACATGGCACGCAATAATTGCATATTCATCTTTCCATTCATTCTTTCCTTCTGGAAGGGGCAGAGAATGTGTCTGTTATGGTGTTCTTAAGTACATGGAACACAGGCTTGGGAGTTAGAAGTGGTAAGAAGGACCTGGGTTCTAATTACGGCTCAGCATCATGTCTGCTGTGTGACAAGGGGCAAGTCATTTAACTTCTCTGAGCCTCAGTTATCTCATCTGTAAAATAGGGGTAAAGACTGTGAGCACCATCTAGAACGAAGACAGTATTCAACATGCCTAACTTGTATCTACCCTAGCGCCTAGGACAGTGCTTGAGACATAGTAAGAGCTTAACAAGTACTACTATTATCACTCTACAAGTGCTAGTGCTCACAAGTGCTCAATAAGTATGATTCAAGATTAATTGATTGATAGTAAATTAGACTGAGTCAACGTTGCCTAGTAGGCTGGAAAGCCCATGAGGGCAGGGATTCCAACCTTTCCCACTATTTGTCATTTCCCAACATTTGGGAAGAACCCTTACAGGGAGGAATTGCTGATAGTGCTAGTAGCTGTCCAAAGCTGGTCACAGTCTCTCAGCCCTGCCTGTTATTTACACTCTTCAAGGGATTCTGTGATCCACTGAAGGCCAAAGTGACAATTCACAGTGCTAACGTTGTGCTGGAACACTGTAGCCTGGCAGGTAGTTGGTATGGTAGCAAGGTTTGAGAAGCAAGGAGGAGAGGTTTGCGATGGTTGATGGTTACTGAACTGGAAAACACCCCCCCACCTGCTAGCACCCCTGCCCGCTGGGGGTCGCGGCCCTGGTCTAATCCAACCTTAGGCCCCAGACTGACTCCATCTCTTCCATCCTCATACTGGTCCCATCATGCCCTTCCATCCCACTCATCCCCAGTCACTCTTACCGGGGCAGCGTGGGGCTGGGTGTCGCTTTCCTCTGCAGGGCTAGGCTGGTCCCCTCTTTCCCCTCAGTCTCATGGGTTCAGTCAACCAGAAAGGAACATAGAGTAGCCTTCAATCCTTCTCCACTCTCTCCTAGGCCCTGAGAAGCTCTCCAGACAGGCCTCCGTCTTGGTAGATAAAGCAAGAGCTGCTCCGAAGGGGATCCCTGGAGGATGGCTCGGAGTTTTGCCAAGGAATCTTGTGGCCTGGACAAGCCATGCACCCTCCGGTCACGTGGCTCCTGAGGCTCCTGGAAGAACAGGGCCCGGTCCCTGCAACATCAGTGATGGTGCCGGCCCCCGGGGTTCCCATGGAAACGGCGGGCAGCTGCACCCCAGCCGTCCCAACGGTTCCTGGTTTCAACGACAGTCTTTAGCCACTGTGAATGCTTTCACATTTGTCTAATTCACAACCTGATACACTCAATCTGTCAGTCAATCAGCAAACTGTAACTTTTTCCTATGGTCTTTCTGAAGCGCCTACTCTATATCAGGCACTGTACTAAGTGCTGGAGTAGTTACAAGCTAATCAGATTAGACAGAGTCCATGTCCCCTGTGGAGCTCAGATCTCATTCTCCATTTTACAGATCATGGAAGTGAGGTACAGAGAAGTTGTGACCCGGTCCAAGGTTACACAGCAGATATGTGGTGGAACGGGGATGAGAACCCATGTCCATTTGAATCTCAGGCCCGTGTTTTTCACACTGGCAATGCTGCTTCTTCTGACCTGTACTGATTGAAAATCCGCTGAAGCTCTGTTCATAGTGACCATAAAAACTGCACTCTTGAATTCATCTACTTTCTCAACTTTCCCTTCTCTCCTTCCTCTTCTACGTAATTTATTATGTGTCTATAGCCCCCATTGGATCATAATCTCCTGGAGTGCAGGAACAATGAATTTTATCTCTTTTCAACTCTCCTGAGAGCTTACTACAGTGCTTTGCACCCAGGATGTGGTCAATAAATACCATTGATAATGATAATAGTAATAATTTTGGTGTTTGCTAAACGTTTACTATGTGTCAAGCACTGTTCTAAGTCCTGGAGTAGATACAAAGTAATCAGGTTGGACACAATCCCTGGCGCACAAGAGGTTCACAGTCTCAATCCCCATTTTGCAGATGAGGTAACTGGGGCAGAGAGAAGTGAAGTGACTGGTCCAAGGTCACATGGCAGACAAGTAGCGGAATGGGGATTAGAACCCGCAACCTCTGACTCCCAGAGGACGGATGGACGGGTGGATGGATACATGAATAGTTGGAGGGATGGATGGATGGAAGAAAGGAAAGATTGATGAGAGACCATGGATTTGACAAGACAGATGGAGCTGCAGTCATCCTTTCTTCCCTTCTCCCATACCACCTCCTATTTTCCAACTTCTATTCCAACCCCCAGACACATGCCAAGGAGCATATCATTATATTTTCATAGTCATTACTAATAATGATATCATTGTTGTATTTATTAATAGGTTGTGTGCCTAAAGTGTTCCACTTGCTGGAGTAGAAACAAAAGTATCAGATCAGACACAATTCCTGTCCCACGGGGGCTCAGAGTGTAAGACGAAGAGAGATCCTAGGCGGGTTAAGTCACTTCCCCTAGGTCACAAAACAATCCAGTAGCAGAGCGGGCATCAGAACTCGTCTCAATCAATCGATCATATTTTTTGAGCACTTACGCAGGGCCCAGAACTGTACTAAGCACTTGGAAAAGTTCAATATAACAGAGCTGGTAACATGTTCCCTGACCACAACGAGCTTACAGTCTAGAGCGATCCCTATTGCTTTAGACCATGATAAAACTTTAAAAAAATATGGTCTTTCTTAAGCTTTTGCTATGTTTCAAGCACTGTTCTAAGAACAGGGGTAGACACAAGGTAGTCAGGTTACCCCACATGGGGTTCACAGTCTAAATCCCCATTTTTCATATAGGGTCACTGAGGCACGGAGAAGCTAAATGTCTCGACCAAGGTCACGCAGAAAACAAGTGTCAGAGCAGGGATTAAAACTGTCCCCAATTAAATTTACTAAATTCTTGGAAGAGTCCAGTTTAACCGAGTTGTTAAACACATTCCCTGCCCACAATGAGCTAACAGTCTACAGGGACTCCCCTTCCTTTAAGCCATGATGCCTCCCCAAAACTGGATTGTCAGTCCTACTTCAGTCTGTCCTATGTCAGTCTTAGCCGCCTACCTCCCAGACTGACAATTCAACAACATCCAGTGTTTTCTGTGAACCCTGTAGGACCACTGAGTATCTAGCTAGGTACGAGGGCAATTCCTTGGTTAAGTGGTGGTGTGAGATTATTTGCACAAAGGAGACATTTTGTCCTACAGTGGTGGCTGGGTGAGTGACCCTTTTAGGATTCAACTCAGGGAGGCCTTCCTGTCCTAGTTTCTCAGGCTGTAGAAGAGGGAGTTCAGGGAAAGAGGCACCACCGTGTAGAACACGGGCACCAGCTGGTCCACGATCAAGGAGGAGTCTAAGCGAGGCTTTATATAGACAAATACACCCGCTGAAAAGAAAAAGGTGACGACGACCAGGTGGGGTAGGCAGGTGGAGAAGGCTTTGGACCTGTCCTCGGCAGCCAGCATCCTCAGCACGGCCCGGAATATGCACACTTATGAGATGATGATGAGAATGAAGCAGCCGACACCTTACGCTAATGTGGTGGTAATGCTCACGTCGATGGCGACGTGGTCCTCGGAGCAGGTGATCTTCAGCAGAGGAGGGACGTCACAGAAGAAATGGGGGACGATTTTGGACCCACAGAAGGAGAAGGAGAACATCCCAACTGAACACATTGCTGCAAATAGGCCCCCGCTGAGCTAGGAGGCAGTGGCCCTCTTCTAACAGGCCCCTCGAGCCATGACGACCTCGTAGTTCAGGAGGAGGCAGATGACGACGTAGCGGTCGTAGGACATCATTGTGCGTACAGACAACTCCGAGACAGCAAACCAAATCACAGGTAACACTTGGACAGTACAGCCCATTAAGGAGATGGATCTCTTGTTGGTCAGGGAGTTGTGGATACACATGGGAACAGTGACCCAGAGGAGGCAGAGATCGATGAAGGACAGGTTCCTGAGGAAGAAGTGCATAGGGATGTGGTGGCTCCGGTGGAGGGAGTTGACGGCGACGATAAGGAGATTCCCCGTTAGGGCCGCCAGATAGACCAGGAGGAACAGCGAGGCAAGGATTAGCTGCAACTCCCGGACCTCCGAGAAACCCAGCAGGAGGAATTCCCTCACCGTGGAGATGTTGGTGATTGGTAGGTGATGATGACTCCCTGCACAGGACAAGGAACTTGATGAAGTGAAGAAATCATCAGGAGTTTTGCCGGTGATTCTATGAGAGGACCAATTTATTTTATATTGGAAGAGAATTATTAATTACAAAATTACCTAGAAAACCTAGGTAATAGACTTTCATGTAGCAAGGTGGGAATTCCAAGGAGGATTAACACCATATTTTTTCCAAGTGGGGGATAGCAAGATGACAAAGATATAAGAGGGGAAAGCAGTCACAGTAATAGTAGCAGTAATAGCAGCAAAAGGCCTAGTAGAAGTTGTAGTATCAATCAATCAAGCAATTTAGAATTTGTATTTTTGAGCATTTACTGTATGCAGAGCACTCTACTAAATACCTGGGAGAATACAACGTAATAGAGTTGATAGACATCTTCCACACCCACAATAATCTTTCAGTCTAAAGAGGGATAAGGATGTTAAAAGAAAATGAATTATGGGTATGTACAGAGACTGTAAGCTCGTTGTGGGTTAGGGGTGTGTCTGTTGTATTGTACTCTTCTAATACACTTACTACAACGCTCTGCACACATAGCTCTGCTCTTTGCTCAATAGATATTCATTCATTCAATCGTATTTACTGAGCGCTTAGTGTGTGCAGAACACTGTCCTAATTTGTGTGACTGGCTGATAATAGTAATAACGGTGTTTATCGAGCCCCCAGGGGACAAAAAAGGCAACGATATGCCAACTCTACAAGGCACCCTGGAGCACACAAATTCACTCTCACACCCCAAATCACAGCTACACATACATGTATCCATACACATAATATCCTCACATTTATTCCCGCTCACTCACAAACCGGGGTTCTCCCACAGACTGACGGTCGCACAGAGCCAATCGTGTTTATCGAATGCTTACTGTGTGCAGAGAACTGTGCTAATTACGTGGGAGAGTACAATACAAACATGTTGGTAGACGCATACACCCATAAACGTATCTAGTCACTCTTCCCTGCCCCCCAAACCTATTCCCCGGGGAGAGATGGTGAACATGCTCCACTGTTCCTTACCCAGATGGCCCCTTTCTCTAAAGTCTGGGATTTGCTCCCTGATTCTCCTATCCTGCCCTGAGCACACACATACGCGCATGCACACACACACACACACACACATACAAAGGTGCGGGTCCAAGGAATCCGATTACACCTGTCTCTGTACGAGGAAAATGAACTGCTTAGTGAAGTCTGACTAAATATAGAAGGGTCTGGCTTGGAACCCCAATTACATACTTCGCCTCTGGCTTGGCATAGGGCTGTGAGAAATGGTTAATCTATGGTATTTACTGAGCGCTTACTGTGTGCGGAGCACTGGACTAAATCGTTAAGGAGAGGACAATCCAACAGATTTGGTAGACACGTTTCCTACCCACAACGAGCTGACAATATCGGGGGATGGAAGGATGATGGAGGGATGATGGAATGACGATGGAGCAGTGATGGAGCAATGAGAGAAGGCCGATGGAGGGCCGATGATGTGATGTCAGCGAGGGTGTCCTATGACAAACAGGTACAAAGTCCATGCGACTGAGAAACTGAGCAGAGGAAGTGATTCTAGTACTAGTGACTTGTGCCTTGGTACCTGCCACTGTGTCGTTCCTGCTGAAGCCTGGTTTCTGCTCCTGCAAACTCGCCCTAAATGCTGCCCTGAGACCTTCAACCTGGAGGTCGAGTGCGAGCTTCTCCACAGACTCAATACGGGCTGCTGGCCTCTCGCCGCCCCTCAATCCCCGCCACAGGGCACATTCACCTAGGCAGCGTGGGGCTGGAGGTCGCCGACCGCTACCAGGCTGGGCTGGTCCCCTATCTCCCCTCGGATTCCTTGGTTAGGTCAGTCAAGGAGGGACATCTAGGAGCCCTCAGCCCCTCTCCGCTCTCCCGTGGACACTCAGATGTTTCTCCAGATGGGACCCCATTCCCCAAGGTAAAGCAGCCGCCGGCTCTGAGGGGAATCCCTGGAGGACCGTATCAGGGCTCAAAAAAAGTGAAGTGACTTGCCCAGTGTCACACACCAGATAAGTGGCAGAACTGGGATTAGAACCCAGGTCCTCCTGACTCCTCGGACCATGTTCTTTCCACTAAGCGACACTGCTTTTAATTCAGAGAAATTGTGACTCTGACCTTGGTCATCCAGTTCCCTATTGAAATTTCGCTCACACTTCCCCTTCTCCTCTCCGGAGTAACTGGACCTGTCCTGGGCTGGAGAGCACAGAACTCTGCTGAGAGAGAGGTTCAACTCTATCTCATCCGGTCCTGGACGCTGGTGGCAGTGACAGGAAAGTCTGGCTGAGAGGTGAGAGCTGTTAGGATTCTCGCTACACCTCTCGGCTGCGCTGTCCCCTCAGATGACAGCCCGGTTATTTTCTGGGGGATTCCCCTTGGGAGGACGGGCCCGGGGCTCTGCTGAGACAGCTGACTGTCCGGGAATCTCGGAAAGCCGGAATCGTGGGCTCCTTGTGGTCCCGACCTCCACAACCTAAATGACTGTTCAGTCCCACGTGGTTCTCACTCTGGGGACTTCTCTTATGATAACATCAACAGCCTAATCATAATTCCCTTTCTGTGATTAATGATAGCATTCTGGTTAAGCCTCTGAAGTTTGGAGCTTCATCCCATGCCAGGGTCTGGGGAGCATCTGAAAACTGCAGCAATCCAAATTAGACATTTTCCTCGAGACTGTAAGCTCATCATGGGCAGGGAACCTGGCTACCAGCCCTGTTATATTGTTAATCGAACTCTCCCAAGCACTTAGTACCAAAGGTCTTCACATAGTAAGCGCTCAATAAAAATGATTGATCGATTGATATGCATTATTTTCCGCTACTGAATTCCTTTCATCATTCTCCATTCCCTCCCAAGCACACCATCTCACTGTGCTTTGTTCCCAGCTCCCCCCCACTCAGACTCCTACCTCATCAACTTTTCTCGGCATGGAATTCCCAGTACCCCCTCTCACCGCCCAGACCCTCGCCAACTCAACCCAATCCATAACCCTCCCCACCACTCGCACCCTTCTCCCTTCATCCTCTCCCACTACAGCTGCTGCCAAGTGTGGCCTTTGGAACTACCGCTCCAGTATATGTAAGCTCCCTTTCATCCTGGACCTATTCCTTTCAGCTCTCTACTCCTCCTCGCCCTAACTGAAACATGGCTGTCTCCGGACGACACGGTTTCTTCTGCTGCTCTCTCCAGGTGGAGGCCGCTTCTTCTCTCACTTCCCGAGACTCACCGGAAAAGGAGGAGCTGCCAGTTTCCTTCTCGATCTCCAATGTCGCTTTCACACTGTCCCTCCCCTCCTTCCGTTTCCTTCCCCTCCTTTGAACCCCACATTATTCGCCACTACCACCCCCTCCAGATTCTTGTAGCCGTCATCTACCACTCCCCGGGCCCCAACTCCAACTTCTTTAAAGATTTCGACCCCCGTTTCACCATACTTCTCTCCTTTTCCATGCTCACTCTGATCCACGGAGATTCGACATCCACATGGATGTCCCTGGTGACTCCTCTGTCACCCACTTTCTATCTCTCCTTGACGCTGCTAACCTCCTGCTCCACCCACTTCACCCACTAACCGACTTGGTCATCTCCTACCGCTGCACTATCTCCACCCTCACCAACTCTGAAATCCCTCTCTCTGATAATGACCTTCTCACCTGCCTCCTCACTCACACTCCTCTCCCCTGTAAATCTATATTATGACCTCATAGGGACCTCCACTCTCTCGACCCCTTCCACCTTTCTCGGCTCCTCATGACCCACTTCGCCTCCCTTTCCTTTCTACCCGATCTTGATGACTAGATTACTGCTCTCAACTCTACCCTCACTACTCAGCTCAACTCGCTGTCTCCCCTTTCCCTTCGTCGTTCTCGAACCGCTAAACCACAGCCCTGGATCACTGCCACTTTCCACCTCCTTCGCTCCTATGCTCAAGCTGCTGAACGCTGCTGGCGAACGTCTAAACACCAAGCCAAACTTGTTCACTTCAAGTTAATCCTTTCTTGCCTTACCTCTGTCCTCTCCTCTGCCAGGCAAAGCTATTTCTCCTCCCTTATTGATACCCATCCGCATCATCCCCGTCAGCTCTTCCGTACATTTAACTCCCTTTTCAGGCCCCCTGTTACTCTCCCTCCTCCTTCCCTCACCCCCAACGATCTGACCTCCTACTTCATTAATAAAATGAACTCCATCGGGTCTGAGCTCCCCAAAGTCACTCCTCCCCCTTCTCGAACACCCCGGTTCTCAACCCTCTCCACTACTCTCACATCCTTCCAAGCAGTATCCTCAGATGAGATCTCCTCCCTCCTCTCAAGTGCGACTCCAGCCACATGTGTTTTTGACCCCATTCCTTCTCATCTTATGAAATCTCTCTCCCCTTCCCTCCTCCCCTGCTTAACGTCAATCTTCAACCGCTCACTCTCCACTAGTTACTTCCCCTCTGCCTTCAAACATGCCCCCATCTCCCCATCCTAAAAAAACCCTCTCTTGACCCCACCTCCCTTTCTAGTTATTGCCCTATCTCCTTCCCACTCTTCCTTTCCAAACTCCTAGAACGAGTCGTCTACACGTGCTGCCTCGAATTCCTCAACGTCAACTCCCTCCTTGACACGCTCCATTCTGGCTTCCATCCCCTACACCCACCGAACCTGCCCTCTCAAAGGTCACCAATGACCTCCTTCTTGCCAAATCCAACAGCTCCGATGCCATCCTAATCCTCCTCGACCTCTCAACTCCCTTCGTACTGTGGACCACACCCTTCTCCTCAACACGCTATCCAAACTTGGCTACACAGACTCCGTTCTCTCCTGGTTGTCCTCTTATCTCTCCGGCATTCATTCCTCAGTCTCCTTTGCAGGCTCCTCCTCCCTCTCCCATCTCCTTACTGTAGGGGTTCCTCAAGGGTAAGTTCTTGCTCCCCTTCTGTTCTCTATCTACATTCATTCCCTTGGTGAACTCATTCGCTCCCATGACTTCAACTATCATCTCTAGGCTGATGACACCCAAGTCTACATCTCTACCCCTGCTCTCTCTCCCTCCCTTCAGGCTCGGGTCTCCTTCTGTCTTCGGGACATTTCCATCTGGATGTCTGCCCGCCATCTAAAACTCAATATGTCCAAGACTGAACTCCTTATCTTCCCTCCCAAACCCTGCCCCCTCCCTGAATTTCCCATCACTGTAGACGGCACTACCATCCTTCCCGTCTCACAATCCTGCAACCTTGGTATCATCCTTGACTCTGCTCTCTCGTTCACCCCTCACATCCAATCTGCCACCAACACCTGCCGGTCTCACCTCTGCAACATCGCCAAGATCCGCCCTTTCCTCTCCATCCAAACCGTTACTTTGCTGGTTGAATCTCTCATCCTATCCCGACTGGATTGCTACATCAGCCTACTATCTGATCTCCCATCCTCCTGTCTCTCCCCGCTTCAGTCTATACTTCACTATGCTGCCCGGATCATCTCTGTGCAGAAACGCTCTGGGCATGTTACTCCCCTCTTCATAAATCTCCAATGGCTGTCAGTTAACCTACACATCAAGCAAAAACTCCTCACTCTCGTCTTTAAGGCTCTCCATCACCTCGCCCCCTCCTACCGCACCTCCCTCTCTCCTTCTACATCCCAACCTGTACCCTCCGGTCCTCTGCAACTAACCTCCTCACTGTGCCTCTTTCTCGTCTGTCCCGCCTTCGATCCCCGGCCCACGTCCTCCCCCTAGCATCGAATGCCCTCCCTCCACACATCCACCAAGATAGCTCTCTTCCTCCTTTCAAAGCCCTACTGAGAGTTCATCTCCTCCAGGAGCCCTTCCCATACTGAGCCCCCTTTTGCATTTCCTCTTCCTCATTCCCCCCCGCTCTACCTTCTTCCCCTCCCCACAGCACCTGTAAATATGTTTGTACAGATTTATTACTCTATTTATTTTACTTGTACATATTTACTATTCAATTTATTTTGTTAATGATATGCATTTAGCTTTATTTCTATTTATTCTGATGACTTGACACTTGTCCACACATTTTATTGTTTTCTGTCTCCCCCTTCTAGATTGTGAGCTCGTTGTTGGGTAGGGACTGTCTCTATATGTTGCCAACTTGTACTTCCCAAGCGCTTAGTACAGTGCTCTGCACACAGTAAGCGCTCAATAAATGCGATTGGATGAATGAATAAATGAAAGTGTGTGGGTTGGGGTACTGTGGGAGAGGAGAGAGCTTAAGGGGAGAGGAAAGAGCTGAGTGCCTTA
>NW_024045058.1:0-20812 GCF_015852505.1 Tachyglossus aculeatus
CTTATTGTAGGCAGACCACTGCACTAAGCTCTTGGAAGACTATAATAGAGTTTGCAGACATTCCTGACCTTAAGGAGCTTATGATCTAGTGGAAACTTAGAATCTAGCTTCCGAGTGCCCGGTGTGTCACAATCATGTTGTAGTTGTAGTTGTAGAGAAGCAGCGTGGCTCAGTGGAAAGAGCCCCAGCTTTGGAGTCAGAGGTCATGGGTTCAAATTCCGGCTCTGCCACTTGTCGGCTGTGTGACTTCGGGCAAGTCACTTAACTTCTCTGTGCCTCAGTTCCCTCATATGTAAAATGGGGATTAAGACTGTGAGCACCCCCCCCCCTCCCGAGGGACAATCTAATCACTTTGTAACCTCCCCAGCACTTAGAACAGTGCTTTGCACATAGTAAGTGCTTAATAAATGCCATCATTATCATTATTATTATTAGTTGATACTCACCTAGTCAGGCATCAGTGTAAAAGAAACTTTCACATACTCCCTTTCCTAGAGATTGGAATTCAGAGACTTGCCTTCAAGCCTCATGGCCTGAAGTGTTGGTCAACTAAATAGCCACCACATAGAGACAACTTTTCAGATAATACACACTGCTATATCACTAGACTGTAAATTCTTTTAGGGCAAGGATCATGACAAACAACTCTATTGTATTGCACTCTCTCTAGTACTGGGCTCTTCACCCAGTAAGTGCTTAATAAATACCAATGATGGACTGATTGATCTATTACAAAATCCTGACATTGGGCCAAACATGGTGAGGTGTAAAATGCATTACGGGGATTAATCCGGAAGCAGTGTGCTCTCAGACCAAATGGGAGTGATTCAGAGTAGTTGGGAGGAAATACACCCCATCATATGATGATGGTGCTATGCCAACACCGCAAACGAGTCCGGCACATCCACAGCGACGGCCTCTCCCCCAAATCCTCCCCTGAGTCCAGAGCCACTCAGACCATCCTGCTCCTTGTCAGCTGCTTTGTTTCCTTCTATTGCATAAATAGCAGCTTAGTGTTCTTGACTTACATGATGAAGGACACCTTGAAGCTGTATGATCCTGGCATATTTCTGAGCTCAGGTTTCACCTTTCTCTGCCCTCTGGTTCTCATGAACAGTGATCCCCGGCTCCGCAGATTCCTATGTGTCCTTGAAAAGGTGGGCAATCTCTCTCTTGCCTGAGATGTTGTGAATGTCCATCACTCTCTCATCCTCTGTTCATTAACCACCAGTGAAGATGTTAATGGAGAGTTAAAGGGGTCTCTAGGAGGAGACTTGGCTAACATGTACATTCCCTGTCCCCAAGAGTGAGGGACAGACTAATTTCCATGTGTCTTATCCTCTGCCATCCCTAGCCTATGGCCCCTGCCCTTCCTCCTGTGTCTAACTCCTTCCCTCTTCAAATAATAAAAACAATAATAGCATTTATTAAGCACTTATTAAGTGCCAGACACTGTTCTAAGCATTGGATCCAATGAGCAACAGCTCCACCCACTTCCAAATCCCTCATAATAATAATAATGATGGCATTTATTAAGCGCTTACTATGCGCAAAGCACTGTTCTAAGCACTGGGGAGATTACAAGGTGATCAGGTTGTCCCATGGGGGGCTCACGGTCTTAATCCCCATTTTACAGTTGAGGTAACTGAGGCACAGAGAAGTGCAGTGACTTGCCCAAAGTCATACAGCTGGCAATTGACAGAGTCGGGATTTGAACCCATGACCTCTGACTCCAGAGCCCGTGCTCTTTCCACTGAGCCACGCTGCTTCTCTTATCGGAGGCCTTCCACAATGCAGCAGCAGATTCTCCTCCAAGCTCTCTGACTGCTATTTTCAGTGTCTTTTGCTGGCTCCTGTTCTGACTCCCACCCTCTAATTGTGGGAGTTTCACAAGGCTCAGTCCCCTTCAGTTCTCCATCTATAACCACTCCCTTGGAGTAGTCATTAGCTTCCACATTTTCAGCTACCATCTCCACGAGAATGATTCCCAAATCTACCTCCTCTACCTCCTCATCCCTGACTTCTCTGTTTCTCTGAAGTCTCACTTTTCCTCCTGCTCTCAGGACACCTCTACTTGGATATCCTGCTGACACCTCAAACCTACATCTTAAACAGAACTTCTGATCATCCCTCCCAAACCCTTTTACTCCCTCAGACTCTCCCAAGACCGATGACAACACCACTATCCTTCCTCTATCAGGGGCTTCTAACACTGGCAATATCCTTGATTCATCTCTCCCTCATTCTACCCACATATTCAATATGTCACCAAATCCTGTCAATTCTTTCTTCTCAGAACCTCCAAAAATAATAGTTTTGGTATTTGAGAAGCAGCGTGGCTCAGTGGAAAGAGCACACGCTTTGGAGTCAGAGGTCATGGGTTCAAATCCCAGCTCCGCCAATTGTCAGCTGTGTGACTTTGGGCAAGTCACTTAACTTCTCTGGGCCTCAGTTCCCTCATCTGTAAAATGGGGATGAAGACTGTGAGCCCCCCGTGGGACAATCTGATCACCTTGTAACCTTCCCCAGCGATTAGAACTGTGCTTTGCACATAGTGAGTGCTTAATAAATGCCATTATTATTATTAATATTATTTGTTAAGTGCTTACTTTGTGCTAAGCGCTGGGGGAGATACAAAGTAATCAGGTTGTCCCATATGGGGCTCACAGTCTTAATCCCCATTTTCCAGATGAGGTAACTGAGGCCCAGAGAAGTGAAGTGACTTGCCCAAAGTTAGACAGCTGATAAGTGGTGGAGGCAGGATTAGAACCCAGGACCTCTGACTCCCAAGCCCACGCTGTTTCCATTGAGCCACACTGCTGCTCCTTCCTCTCCATCCAAACTGCTACTATGCTGATCCAAGCACTAATCATTTTCTGCCTTGTCTACTGCATTAGCTTCCTTCACCTGACCTCCCTGTCTCCTGTCCCTTCATTCATTTATTTCATTCAATCATATTTACTGAGCGCTTACTGTGTGCGGAGCACTGTGCTAAGCGCTTGGGAAGTTCAAGTCGGCAACATATAGAGACGGTCCCTACCCAACAACGGGCTCACAGTCTAGAAGGGTGAGACAGACAACAAAACCAAACATGTGGACAGGTGTCAAAATCGTCAGAACAAATAGAATTAAAGCTATATGTACATCATTAACAAAATTAATAGAATAGTAAATATGTACAAATATGTTTCTTCTCCAATCAATACTTCACTCTGTTGCCCAGATCGTTTTTCTACAAGACTGCTCAGTTCGCATCTCCTCATTCCTCAAAAACCTCCAAAGGTTGCAGCAAACAGAAACACTTTTACTATCAGCTTTTAAGCAGTCAAACTTCCCTTTATCTTACCTCAGTGATCTGTTCCTACAATGCAACTTGCACATTTTGCCTTTCTAATGCCAATGTACTCGCTGTATCTTAGTCTCACCTATTCTCCTGCTGACCACTCTCCCACACCCTCTCTTGGAAGGCAGGGCACCTACTCAAGGCTCACTCTCCCTTCATATCTGACATACTCTCCCCATTTTCAAAGCCCTGCTAAAATCATATTCCCTCCAAGAGGCCTTCCCTGACTAACCCCTCACTTCCCTTTCTCCGTCACCTTTCTATGTGGCCTATGCACTTGGGTCTGTTCTGCTTAAGAAATTTACCGTCCACCCCTCCACCAACACCAGAGCACTTACGTACGCATCCATTTGTAATTTACTTTTACTGTGTCTACCCCTCTATTCTGTGAGTTCCTTTTGGACAAGGAGCATGTCTACCAACTTTTTAGTATGTTACTCTCCCAAGTGCTTAGTACAGGGTCTGCACAGAATAAGGGCTTACTAAATATCATTGAATGATTGATTGACAGATCACCATTCTCCCTATCTTCAAAGCCCGACTAAGATGATATGATCATCCTCCAAGAGGCCTTACCTGACTAGTCCCTCATTTCCCCACCCTATTTCCCCTCCCTTCTGTGGCATCTGTACACTTTAGTCTGTACCTTCTGTATCCCTAAGCACTTGGCCATTCACTCCACAACTTATATACATACCTTTTCTCTGCCTTTTCCCTTTCTGCAATGGATTTAATGTCTATCTCCCCCACTAGGGTGTAAGCTTCTTGAGAGGCAGCATGGCTCAGTGGAAAGAGCCCGGGCTTTGGAGTCAGAGGTCAGGGGTTCAAATCCTGGCTCCGCCAATTGTCAGCTGTGTGATTTTGGGCAAGTCACTTCACTTCTCTGGGCCTCAGTTCCCTCATCTGGAAAATGGAGATTTAGACTGTGAGCCCCCTGTGGGACAACCTGATCACCTTGTAACCTCCCCAGCGCTTAGAACAGTGCTTTGCACATAGCAAGCACTTACTAAATGCCATCATCATTATTATTATTATGTATACCTTCTCTATTGTACTATACTCTCCCAATCACTTAGTACATTGTTATTCACTCAGCAGGAGCTCAATAAATGCCACTGATTAATTGATCTATGTTGGTCATCACCTATATCTTTTGAATCTTTCTTCGTCTTTCCTTACAAGTCTCTTGCCAACACCTGCACTGCACCCACCTCAGTCTTAGATTATGAGCCGCTTGACGCCAGGGACCATGTCTATACCTTATCTATGTATTTCTTTCACAGTGCTTAGTACAATGCTTTGCACATAATAACGATTATAGTATTTGTTAAGCACTCATTCTGTGTCAAGCACTGTTCTAAGCCCTGGAGATGATAAAAGTTAATCAGGCAAACACGGTCCCTGCCCCATTTGCGACACACAGTCTAAGTAGGAGGGAGAATCCCCGTTTAATAATAGGAAGAAATAAATAAATACCCTTAATCTACAGGACATAAAATGAAAAGATAGGTGCAGTTCCATGTATTTTACATCATTTATTTCCCCATCATCTGAGTGATTGAAGATAAGAAAGTGTTAGCTAAGCAAAAAGATGATTTTTTCATTTTTGAGTGAAATGGATAGCTATTCTGAAAACCAAAAGGTTTCCATCACAAACTTTAATCGTGACTGAGCCCTTGGTCCCACCGTCTAAACAGGTAAATGGCACTAGAACCTATGATCATCAATTCTGAGACTGTGCCCAATCACCAAAAGAAATACAGGTAGCCAGGCTCCAAACAATCTGTTCTCTCCATCACTCTTTAGCTCGATCCAATTTAATTATTATATAAAAACAAGCTTAACATAACCCATCCTCCATTATTTTAGTTTCTCCAGTACCCCTCTCCCTTCTCCGACCTAGAAACAATAAGGAAAACTGTACTTCCCAAGGCTGTAGTACAGTGCTCTGCACACAGTAAGTACTCAATAAATACGACTGAATGAATGAATGACAAGCACCTGTCCAGGATGGTGTGGTGAAATGCCTGCCTTGAGGTACAGGACTGGACCAAATGACCTCCAGTTGATGTTTTTACCACCAGCAGGAAGGTCCAGCATAATTAGCACGGGCCTGCCTGTGAGAGGATCTGGGTTCAGATGCTGGCTCTGTCATTTGCTAAATGCATGATCGTGGGCGAGTCACTTAACTTCTGTGTGCCGCTGTGTCCTCATCTGTAAAAGGACAATTCCTGTTGTCTCTCCTATTTAGACTGTGAACCCCATGTGGGACAATGATTATGCCTGACCTGAGTATCTTGTACCTACTCCAGCGCTTAGTACAGTGCTCTGCACACAGTAAGCACTCAATAAATGCAACTGAACGAATACTTCAGCACTTATTACAATGCTTAACAAACACCTATTTTAGCTCTAGGATTTCATGACCATCACAACTCTTAGTGTGCATCTCTGATCAAGTCTCAGAAAGTCTCAAATTACTCCCGATTGACTTCCTTTCTATAATTTGCTTACCTTTGTGTACAATTACTCAATTTACACAGCGGTGGGATTTAGAGGATGATTTTCCTTAGAGAGGGAAGTTTGTCCCCGCTTTGGGGACATCTCAGTTCTCCCACTATAGATGGTGTCAAAGCAGCGGCAGGTGACACAGTAATCACAACCCTGGAGGGAAGTGAGTTCACACCATTTCATCCCTTTAATTGCTGCCCCGTCTGGGCCCCACCAGGAACAGACAAGACAAGGTCCCCATTACCGTAGGCTGAGGGAGAGCAGACAGAACCAGGTGAGTGATTGGTGGCTGTTGGGCTCTCAGCAGGGATGCGAGGGAGAAGCCAAGTGGGATGGCATTCATGGTTCGGGGCACTGAGAGGTCGGGCTGAGGCAATATTGTCACAAAGGCCCCTAACTGGCATCTTTGTGAGAGCAGTTGAGGGTTCCGGATTCGTCTGGTGATTTCTGTTCATGAAGCCGGAGTGACTTTGCTCTTCCCCACTCCCAGCTCCACAGCACCTATGTACATATTACCAATTGTATTTATCTGTTTTGATGCCTGTCTCCCCCATTCTAGACTGTGAGTCTGTTGTGGCCAGGGAATGTGACTGTTTATTGCTGTATTGTGCTCTCCCAAGAGCTTAGTATAGTGCTCTACACACAGTGAGTGCTCAGGAGAAGCTCAGTGGAAAGGACATGGGCTGTGGAATCAGAGGTCATGGGTTCAAACTCCAGCTCTGCCAATTAGCTGTGTGACTTTGGGCAAGTCACTTAACTTCTCTGTGCCTCAGTTACCTCAACTGTAAAATGGGGATAATAATAATAATAATCATAATGTTGGTATTTGTTAAGCGCTTACTATGCACCAAGCACTGTTCTAAGCGCTGGGGTAGATACAAGGTAATCAGGTTGTCCCATGTGGGGCTCACAGTCTTAATCCCCATTTTACAGATGAGGGAACTGAGACCCAGAGAAGTTAAGTGACTTGCCCAAAGTCACACAGCTGACAAGTGGCAGAGCTGTGATTTGAACCCATGACCTCTGACTCCAAAGCCTGTGCTCTTTCCACTGAGCCATGCTGCTTCCCATGTGAGCCCCCTGTGGGACAACCTGATCACCTTGTAACCTCCCCAGTGCTTTGAACAGTGCTTTGCACATAGTAAGCGCTTAATAAATGCCATCATCATTATTATTATTAATAAGTACAATTGAATGAATGAATTAATGAATGACTTCCTGGTGTCTATCTGAGGGCTCGAGATTTGTCTATAGCATGTCCTTTTCCTGGTGCATTCAATGGGCTCAGTCAGGGGAATCCCACTTTATTAATCTCATTCCTTTAATTAAGGTCACCACTCATATACTGCATCCACTTCTCCAATTCAAAGCCCCTTAAAACCATATTAACTCCAAGAGATATTCTCTGACTAAGCAAGACTGCAGAGAAGGAGAGAGATCATGGCTAGAAGATGTAGATTTGGGAATCATCTGCCTAGCAATAGTCAATGAAGCCAAGGGAGTGAATGAGCTCTTCAAGGGAGTGGGTGAAGATGGAGAATAGAAGGGGACCCAGAACTGAGGCCTGAGGGAATCCCACAGTTAGGGGGTGGAAGGCAGAGGAGGAGCCTGTGAATGAGGCAGAGTATGATAGGAGTGCCCAGAAAGATAGGAGGAGAATCAGGAGGGGTGAGTGTCAGCGAAGGCAAGGTTAGATAATGTTTCCAGGAAGGGGGTGGACCACAGTGTCTAAAGTACATTCCGGGTCGAGGAAGATTAGAATAGAGTAGAAGCCGTTAATTTAACAGGAAGAAAATGACTGGTGACCTTTGAAACTTCCCTTGATGCCCTCAAAATGACCTTCTCTTGTACTTCCCAAGCGCTTAGTACAGTACTCTGCACACAGTAAGCGCTCAAAAAATACGAATGAATGAATGAATGAATGAACTAAATTCACTCACTCCACTTTCCCTCTGCCAATCTCGGACCACTAACCCACAGCCCTGAATCATCTCCTCAGTACACTTCCTTCACTCCTGTACATGAGCTGTAGATCACTGCTGGTTGTCCATTTCAAATGCATCCTCTCCCCTCCTCCACCCGGCAACATTTTCACTCCGTCCTTATTGACTCCTGGTGCACCTTGCCCTCACCAGTTGTTTCAGATGTGTGACTCCCTTCTGAAGCCTTCTGTCCCCCTGACAGCCCACCATCTCTTTCCCCCAGTGATCTGGCCCTATCCTTCATCGATAAAATTGAAACCATCGAGCATCATCTCCCTAAAATCTCCCTTGCTCTTTTCCAGTTCCTCCGGCCTTCTGCCCATTCTTCGAGTTTCCTACCTTTCCCAGGAGTTTCTCAAGAGATCTCCCACTGCCTCTCAGAATCTACCCCCTCCACTCTCCGCACCTTATAAAAACACTTGTCCCCTCTCTTCTTCCCTCCCTGACCACCATCTTCAACCATTTACTTTACAGTGGCTTCTTCCCCACTGCTTTTACACATTTTCATGTATTCCCTAGCCTAAAAATACCCCTCTCTTGACCCCAAGGCCCCTGCAGTTATCACTCTATCTCCCTTCAACCATTCCTCTCCAAATTTCTTGAGGGAGTTGACCCCCTCCAATGTGGCTTCTTTCCCCTTTGCTCCTCCAAAACTGTGCTCTAGACTCGTATTTACTGCACAGAAGGCGGCAATGGTAAACCAATTCCGTATTCTTACCAAGAAAACACTATGGATACGCTACCAGAACAATTGCAGTTGGAGAGAGGGGCGTTCTGAGAGTGATGCGTCCGTGGTGTCGCTATGCATCAGAAATGACTTGGCGGCATAAGACAAGACAACGATTGTTATAGGATTATTTGGGTAATGTTAGAAGAATGTTCAGTGCTGCAGAAATCCCATAAAAGATAAAGCAAACCTATCCCCAAGATCTTAAAAAGGGACAGGAGGAAGGGTTCTCACAGAATTGTGTTGAAGGAGAAAAAGGCAGGAAAGAGAGGCCAAAGTCTCAACTCGGTCAGCCCCACGTCTTGGTTTTGTGTCACCCCAAGCATGCCCCATGACTTCCCTCAGACACCCTGGACTCAAGGACACATGTGACATCACATGCACGAGAAACAACATGCCCAATTTTCCTGTACCCACCCAAGCGCTTAGTATAGTGCCTGATTCACAGTGAGCACTTCACAAATACCATTATTATTATTATTACTATAAATCAGCACTACGGTCAATCTCAAGAGGTTGTTTCATGAAAATTATACAAAGTGGATATAGCCTGCTTTTGGAACAAAGAAAGTCAGACATTGTCCTCGGATACCTCATTTTCTCTAATTTGAGGATTTAAAGTTGATAATTCCCATTGGGTTTGTCTTTTTAAGGTCCTGTGGGTTCTTCAGATCCAAATGCAATCAAGAAAATGCTTTGGGAGGACTTGATTGTCTCAGTGTTATTCCTGACTCAGACCGGGATTGGGATCCTGGGAAACTCAGCACTGATGATGCTTTATGTCCGTGTCTTCACTGCCCAGCCCCGCCGGGTAAAGCCCACCGACCTGATCATCACCCACCTGACCGTGGCCAACACAGTGACACTTCTCACCCAGGTAGTCCCAGGGATCGTGCTGGCCTTCAGGTGGGAGGATATTATGGATGTCATATGGTGCCAGATCTTCCTGTACACGAGGAGAGTGGCCCGGGGCCTTTCCATCTGCACCACGTGTCTCCTGATCACATTCCAGGCTGTCACTATCAGTCCCAGCACCTCTTGCTGGGCCCGGCTCAAACCTAGGACTCCCAGGTTTATCTTCCCTGCCTTAATTTTCTCTTGGATCCTCTGCTTGTTGTTGGACATAAATATTCTGAGAATGAGTAAAGCGACCAAGAATGCTATGGCCACAGTTCATAATGTCACTAGGAAATTTTGTGCATGGTCACTCCAGGCAGTAGATTTAAAAGATATTGGATTTGTAAGCGCCTTTACTCTCCGAGATGCCATCTTGATGTGTCTCATGGGCTGGTCCAGTGGCTACATGGTGATGGTTCTACACCAACACCGCAAGCAGGTCCAGCATATCCACAGCACCGGACTCTCCCCCAAGTCCTCCCCCAAATCCAGAGCCACCCAGACCATCCTAGTCATCGTCAGCTGCTTTGTATCCTTTTATTGCATCAACAGTGGTACTGTGCTTATGACTTATGTGGTGAAGGATACTCTGAAACTCTATGATCCTGCCACCTTTCTGGGCTCGTGTTTTGCATCCATCTGTCCCCTGGTTCTCATCAGCAATGATCCCTGGCTCTGCAGACTCCTGTGTGTTCTCAAAAAGGTGTGAGGTCTTCTTCTTTCCATAGGTATCTCCTCAACATCTCCACTTGGTTGTCCCACCAACATCTCCTATTTTACAGATGCAAAAAGAACTCCTCATCTTCCCTCCTGCACTTTGTCCTCCCCCTGCCTTTCCCATCACTGTAGACAATACAACCATCCCCCCTGTCTTACAATTCCGTAACCTTGGAAGGATCCATAACCTTGGAATCTTCCCGAGCAATGATCCTCAAATGAGGAGCAACGGGGCTTAGTAGATAGAGGACAGGCTTGGAAGTCAGAAGGACCTGGGTTCTAACCCCTGCTCCATCTTAACTTGGACAATTTACTTCACTTCTCTGTGCCTCCATTTCCTCAACTGTAGAATCGGGATTAAGACTGTGAGCCTCACATAGGACAGGGACTGCATCTAACCTGATTAGCTTGTATCTGCCCCCAGAGCTTAGTACAGTGCCTGGCACATAGTAAGCCCTTAACAAATGCCATAAATAATATACAAAACTCATCTCTCTCATTCAACGTATTAAATCTGTCACCAAATCCTGTCAGTTCTAGCATTGGTGGTTCAGTGGTAGAATTCTCGCCTGCCACGCGGGAGGCCCGGGTTCGATTCCCGGCCAATGCAAGAAGTACTACTTTCACAACATCTCTAGAATCCACCTTTTCCTCTCCATCCCAACTGCTTCCATGCTGATACAAGCACTGATTAAATCCCTCATCCGCCCCCTTGTTTACCTCCCTGCCTTCTCTCTCTCCTGTCTGCAGTCTAGTCTTCACTCTTCTACCTGGATCATTTTCCTCAAAAAGCATTCAGCTTATTTATCCCCACTCCTAAAGAACCTCCGATACTTGCCCACCCACCTCGGCGTTACGCAGAAAACTTTCACTATCGGCTTTAAAGCTCTCTAATCAGCTCTCTCCCTCTCTGCCTCACTGATTTCCTACTTAACGCAGCTTGCACATTTTGCTCCTCCAACGCCCACCTACTCCTGGTAACTCGATCTCCTCTGTCTTGCCACCAAACCCCTTTCCTACAACCTCCCTCGGATCTATATGACATATACTATAGGTCATCCATCTTCCCACCTTCAAAGCCTTATTAAAATCACATCTCCTCCAAAGTTGGGTTTTTTTTGCCCCCATTCCCGAGTGAAAAGAGCCAACCCAAAGAAACCCAAGGTTTTCCTTATATCCATGTTCCATTATCCAATCCTTGACCTCAGTGGGTAAAAAGGAAACAGGCTCCTCGACCCATGAACATCAGGTCTAGGGTAGAATCTGTCCTGCCAAAAGAACCAATGGGCTAACATTCCACAGCCAGCAGTAAAGTATCTCTCCCAAAGGCTCATCAACCGTATTCACTGCAATGCTGAGATTAAAAGCACACTGAGCATCAACCACAGTCCATCTCTTTGTCCATCCAGTCATCTACAGCAACATGGGCCGTGCCCTGACCTAGAAAATGTAATGAAAGTGTGAACAGATGTTCACACTTTTGTCCAGAAACGCTCTGGGCATATTACTCCCCTCCTCAAAAATCTCCAGTGGCTACCAATCAATCTGCGCATCAGGCAGAAACTCCTCACCCTGGGCTTCAAGGCTCTCCATCACCTCGCCCCCTCCTACCTCACCTCCCTTCTCTCCTTCTACTGCCCAGCCCGCAACCTCCGCTCCTCCACCGCTAATCTCCTCACTGTACCTCGTTCTCGCCTGTCCCGCCATCGACCCCCGGCCCACGTCATCCCCCGGGCCTGGAATGCCCTCCCTCTGCCCCTCCGCCAAGCTAGCTCTCTTCCTCCCTTCAAGGCCCTGCTGAGAGCTCACCTCCTCCAGGAGGCCTTCCCAGACTGAGCCCCTTCCTTCCTCTCCCCCTCGTCCCCCTCTCCATCCCCCCATCTTACCTCCTTCCCTTCCCCACAGCACCTGTATATATGTATATATGGTTGTACATATTTATTACTCTATTTATTTATTTATTTATTTTACTTGTACATTTCTATCCTATTTATTTTATTTTGTTGGTATGTTTGGTTCTGTTCTCTGTCTCCCCCTTTTAGACTGTGAGCCCACTGTTGGGTAGGGACTGTCTCTATGTGTTGCCAATTTGTACTTCCCAAGCGCTTAGTACAGTGCTCTGCACATAGTAAGCGCTCAATAAATACGATTGATTGATTGATTGATTGATGTCTTTCCTGGAGATTGTTCCAAATAACTTCTAAAAATCACTCCTGGGTCTTATGTTCCAAGACAATCACAACTCCTACTGTGCATCTCTTTTCAAGGCCCCGAAGTGTATCCTTCCAAACTTACACTTGTTAATCACCAATTCATTTAATGAATTCTTAAATGAATCAATTCAACCATGACTGCGATTTGGAAGAGGGTTTCTACCAAGGAGGGAAGTTTTTTCCTACTTTGGAGACGTTGCACACTCCATGTGCAGATAGTGTCCCCGCAACAGCGGGTGATGCAATAATGGCAGCTCTGGGTGGAGATGAGCTCACACCGCCCCGTCCCTATAACTGCTGCCTGGGCTGGGCAGCACCAAGAGCAGACAAGACAGACCCCCTCGTGGCACAGCGTGGTGGCAGAACAGACTCGTCCAGGTGAGTGAGGCTCTGATTCCAGAAGGGAAGAAAGAAGCAGAGCAGGAAGGAGGGCTGCCTGGGTTGGAGGATTCTGGGGATTTGGGGGGTGTTCGTGTTAGGGAACAGAAGAGTGAGCAACTGATTTCTCAGCCTGTCTCCATGGCCTGCTTCCCAGGGACTCCTCAATCTACATCTTCAGCTCTAACCACTTTCGTTCTCTACAGTCTCCCATTTCTTCCTGCACTCAGGACATCTCTTCTTGGATGTCCCATTGACACCTTAACGTGTCCAAAATAGAACTTCTCACCTCCCCACCCAAATCCTGTCCTCCCCCAGACTTTGCCATCACTATAAGCAGCACCACTATCCTGACTGTCTCACAAACCCATAACCTTGGCCTTACACTCATCTCTCATTCCACCCACATATTCATTCTGTCACCAAATCCCGTCAGTTCTACCTTCGCAACACTTCTAGAATCCACCTTTTCCTCTCGATCAAAACTGCTACCACGCTGATCCGAGGACTTATATCCCAGTTTTGACTACTGCGTCAGCCTCCTCGCTGACCTTTCGTCCTCCTGCCTCTCCTCACTTCCAGTCCTTATTTTATTCCGCTGCCCAGATCATTTTCCTAAAAAAACATTCAGTCCACATTTCCCCACTCCTCAAGAACACCCAGTGGTTGCTCAGTCACCTTCTCCCCAAACAGAAACTCCTAACCATAAACTTTCAGGCACTCAAATAATTCTTCCTCTCCTACTTTACCTTGCGGAACTCCTACTAAACCCCAGCCCACACACTTGGCTCCTCTAACACCAACCTACTCTCTGTACCTCGATCTCTCATCTTTCTCACCACCAACCCCTTGCCCCTATCCTCCCTCTCGCTTGGAATTTCCTCCGCTTTCTTATTTGACAGGCCATCATTCTCCCCATCTTCAAAACTCTACAAAAATAATAACTTCTCTAAGAAGCCTTCCCCGAATAAGCCTTAATATCCCCTATTTGCTTTCCCTTCTGTCACCTATCCATTTGGATCTGTACCTCTCAAGCACTTAGCTACTCATCTCCACTCCACAGTACTTATGTATATATTCATCTGTCATTTATTTTAATGCCTGCCTCCCCTCTAGTCTGTCCTACCTGCCTATTGAACCTACTCTCCTAAGCACTTGACACATTGCTCTGCACAAGGTAAGCACTCATTACATACTGATTGATTGATTAATTGATTGATTGATCGATTTCTGGCCTGGATCTGAAATAGTTTTGACCTTCGAGAACTGAGAGCATGGGGATATTGTTGGGGAAAATAGAGTGAAGAAGCGGGTATAGGGTTATGGGCTGGGGATAGGGTGGATGGCTTGGGGTTTCACCAGTTGCAAGACAGGAGCCAAACACCAAGACTTCTGGATTTTCTTGGTTTTAAGGCACAGCCTAAAAATGATTTAAATGCATTGCATTTAACTAGATTCCTCTCTTTCACCTCTTTCTTTCCTTTTTCTTTACTTTTCCTGTCTTCATTGACTAATTGTGTCTTACCTATTCTTTCTACCTTCCTTTTTGCTTCTTTTTCCCTTCACTCATATTAATGAAGGGTCTAGAGCCCCCGAAAATAGGAGTTTCTGTTTTAAATACCATTTAGTTCAAATTTTATTCTCCAATCTGGTTGGGTTCTATTATATTTTCTTTGTTTTCTGATTTGTCCACTTTGAAGTATTCATTGGGATACCTGTTATTACTGCTCTCATTAATTATTGAGCATATTGCATCTTGTAACATTTAGGTAGATTACCAGGAGTTTGGATGTTGATTTTCTACTATCGCTGATGAGTAGATTAGACTTTCCCTAGATGGAATGACTTTGCATTTGTTCCCATCCAGGTCTATGTACTACTTTTCAGTCTATTCTCTCCCGGGGTCCTCTTATTTTGTATGTACACCTCACTGGTACTTCATCAACTGAAAGAGCTTCATATCAACTGTGACCTTGGAGATTTCACGGTACATTTCTTCTTCTGGGTAATAATAACTGTGGCATTTGGTAATCACTTATACGTAAAATACAGTGTTAAACTCTGGAGTAGATACAGAGAAGCAGTGAAGCAGAGAAGCAGCGTGGCTCAGTGGAAAGAGCCCGGGCTTTGGAGTCAGAGGTCATGGGTTCAAATCCTGGCTCCACCAATTGTCAGCTGTGTGACTTTGGGCAAGTCACTTAACTTCTCTGTGCCTCAGTTACCTCATCTGTAAAATGGGGATTAAGAATGTGAGCCCCACGTGGGACAACCTGATCACCTTGTATCCCCCCCCACCACTTAGAACAGTGCTTTGCACATAGTAAGTGCTTAACAAATACCATTATTATTATTATACAAAATAATGACATCAGACACACTGCCTGTCCCACTAAATTAAGTAAGAGGGAGGACGGGTATTGAATCCACATTTTACAGATGAGGAATCTGAGACACAGAGAAGGTAAATGAATTTCCCAAGGTCAAACAGCAGGAAAGTGGCAGAGCCAGGACCAGAACTCAGGCCTCTCATTTCAAGGTCCATGCTCTTTCCACTAGTTCATGCTGAGTACGGTACTCTGAGAATCTGTGCATTGTTGGATCTCTGACCTTTCTGTGATCATCTCTGCCCATAGTTAGAGGTGTTGTCACCTCTAGAGCTGGTGCCCTGGGTCCACCCCTGGTTCCTGCTGTCTGTTGTCCCTTTGGTCACCATCAGCAGAAAACCCTCCTTGTCAATGGCTGGCCAGAACCCTCCTCCCTTCACCAGGAATCTTTGATGGCTGTAAATTGTTGGATACAAATTATAGGGCTTTAAAATCAGTTGCTGTGAATGCCGATGATATTCCTCTTTCCCCCCCACCCCCATTCAAAGGGGTTTCTCTATCCAATCCCCCATTGACTATCAGGGTATGAATGAAAATCAAACACCTCCCTTTTGTGGTGCAAATTGCTTCATTGCCAGGTGGATTACAAGAGAACAGTTTATTTTTCTTCAAGGAGGTTAGATGACAGTCATATCCCATACCCCATCAAGACAACAAGAATGCCATAACTGATCCTCAGAATAATTTCTACTGGATAAACCCTCTGGAGGTCAGAGATTTTGTCTACCAGCTTTACTGTATTGTTCTCTCCCATAGTAAATGCTTAATACAGGGTTCTACACACAATGATTGATTGAATTATTGGAAAGTGAGCAATGGAAAATGAAGCTAGGGTGGTAAGAAGGGAGAGGACAATTGTTTTGATTAGATGAGAAAGAATTAATTTCTCAGGTCAGGGATCATGTCTACCAACTCTACTGTCCTCTTTTAAACACTTAGTACAGTGTGCTGCACAAAGTGAGTGCTTAATAAATACCACTGATGAGTTGATTGATCAGAAGCTTCACCCAACATACTGTCAGTACAGAATTCATTTATTCATTCAATTGTATTTATTGAGTGCTTACTGTGTGCAGAGCACTGTACTAAGTGCTTGGGAAGTACAAGTTGGCAACATACAGAGACGGTCCCTACAGCAACAGCCGGCTCACAGTCTAGAATCTTCCCAACATGTTGAGCAAAGAATATATGACAACTTGCTAGGTGCTTCAAATTATAATTTTGGAAGCTAGCAATGATGTGTCCTTTGGGGTTTCTCTTTGAAGTTTCCCGAGCTTCACAGATCTGAAGCCATCAAGACGATGCTTTGGAGTGACCCGATCTTCACAATTCTCTTCGTCACTCAGATTGGGATTGGTGTTCCGGGGGAACTCAGTGCTGCTCACACTGTATATCACCATCTTCATTCTTCAGCCCTGTCGCAAGAAGCCTATTCACCTGATCCTAGCCCTCCTGACTGTGAACAACACAGTGACACTTCTCACCCAGTTGACCTCATGGAGGGTTCTGGCCTTCAGGTGGGAGAATTCTCTGGATGTGATGGAATACCAGGTAGCCTAGGACACCAGGAGAGTGTCCTGAGGCCTTTCCATCTGCACCACGTGTCTCCTGAGAGTGTTCCAGACTGTCCCCATCAGTCCTGGCACCTCCTGCTGTGCTCCAATCAAACATCGCATCCCCAAGTATATTCTCCCTTCCCTTCTCTCCTTTTGGGTTCTAAATCTGTTGGTAGAAATTAATGCACTAAAATCCATTACAGCCATGAGAAGGAATGCCGCTGTCCCGGTAAATGATACCAGCAGAGAATCGGGTCCCAGTTCACTCCAAGTTGTTTTAAACAAGCTTGTGTCTGTCATGCTCCTCCTTGATCTCTTATTTGTGTTATTTGTGACTGGCCAGTGGCTACATGGTGGTTGTACTACACCAACACCACAAGCAAGTTCAGCACATCCTCAGCACCAGCCTCTCTCCCAAATCCTCCATGGAGAACAGAGCCACCCAGACCATCCCAGCCGCAGGGCTCAGTGGAAAGAGCACTGGCTTGGGAGCCAGAGGTCATGGGTTCTATTCTTTCTTAGTATCTTTCTTAGACATTGGTCCAAATGACCTCTTAAAGCCTCTCTTGGCTCTAAGATTCTAAAACAATCACAACTTCTATAATGCACATCTGATCAAGGCCCCAGTTTACTCTCCCAAACTTATACTCTCCAATCATTAATTCACTCAATTAACTGCTTCATGAATTAAATCAACCATCAGTGTGATTTGGAAGAGGATTTCCATCAAGGAGGGAAGTTTATTCCTACTGTAGAGATGTCTCAGACTCCCCGTGCAGACAGTGTGCCAGCTACAGCAGGTGATGCCATAATGGCAGCTCTTGGGGGAGATGAGCTCAGCGCCTCAGCCGTATAACTGTTGCCTGGGCTGGGCATCACCAGGCACAGACAAGACAGACCCCTCATGACACAGCACGGTAGTAGACAGACTAGTCCAGATGAATGCCTTTTTATTTGCGACACTCTGATGCCAGAGGAAAGACAGAAGCAGAGCAGGGGGAAGGGTTGTCTGTGTTATAGGAGTCTTGCGATTCTGGGAGTGTGCATCTGAGGAGGGACTAAAAGGTCTCTATGAGAAGCCGAGTTCTCGGCCTGTCTCCAGTACCTGCTTGAGAATGTCTACCCAATCTACTTCGGCAGCCCTGACCTCCCTCCGTCTCTGCAGTCTCAAATTTCCTCCTACCTTCAGGACATCTCTCCTTGGATGTCCTGAGGAACACATGTCCGAAATAGAACTCCTCATTTTCCCTCCCAAATCCTGCCCTTCCTCAGGCTTTCCTCAAGAATTTCCTCCCTTTCTCGTAAGTGTGTATCCTTGGCATTATACTAAACTCATCTCTCTCACTCAGCCTGGATGGCCTAGTCGTTAAAGCACAGGCCTTGGAGTTAGAAGGACCCGGGTTATAATACTGGCTCCACCACTTGTTTGCTATGTGATCCAGGCAGAGAAGCAGCATGGCTCAGTGGAAAGAGCCTGCGCTTTGGAGTCAGAGGTCATGGGTTCAAATCCTGGCTCCACCAACTGTCAGCTGTGTGACTTTGGGCAAGTCACTTCACTTCTCTGCACCTCAGTTGCCTCATCTGTAAAATGGGGATGAAAACTGTGAGACCCCCGTGGGACAACCTGATCACCTTGTAACCTCCCCAGCGCTTAGAATAGTGCTTTGCACACAGTAAGCGCTTAACAAATACTATTATTATTATTATTATTATTATGTAATCTAAGTCACTTCACTTCTCTGATCAGCAGTGATCCTCACATCTCCAGACTCCAGACGTCCTTTAAGGGAGGTGTTAGACACTTCACCTCCACTGAATTCAGGTAACTAGTCAAGTAATAATAATAATAATTTTTGCTAAGCACTTACTATGTATCAAACACAGTATTAAGCATTGGGGTAGATACAGTGCAACCCAGTTGGACACAGTCCCGATTCCACATGGAAATCACAGTCTAAGAAGGAAGGGGAACAGATATTTTATTCCTATTCTACAGATGAAGAAACTGAGGTACAGAAAAGTTAAGTGACTTTCCCAGGTCACAAAGCAGGCAAGGACAGAGCTCTAACTCAGTGTTCTCTTCTTAACTGGGAATGGACCCTCTGCTGCTCTGGCCCAGAACAGTTGATCTGTCATAGTGCTGCCGTGTTTCTAGAGAACACTGGCCTTTATTATCTGATAAGAGAAAGGAGCCTTGGACTCACACCAATTGAATTCAAAATGAGGGAGAGAGATCTAAAGTGTCCAGACTCAGTTTTTTGTTTTTTGTTTTTTTGTGAGGTGTTCCAGTTATGCTTCCGTTTTGGATCAAGAAGTGTCACACTCTTCAGGATAAACTGCTCCAAGAGTCTGCTTCTTTGCTATGACAGGAGACTTTCCAGACAGTGGAGGGAGGAATGTCACCTGTCCTTGATCTCTGAGTTCATAGGAGGGAGGAGGAGTGAGTGAGAAGGTGGAGGGGAGGAGGGACTTTCCCCTCTTAGTTGATCCACTGGAGTATGGAGATCACTGCTGATAATCACCAAAAGGCAAAAGAAGACATAGCCTCCTCCCAGAAATAATACAGGATCATGAAACCTCAACTGATCAACTTTGATATAATTCAAAGGCAGTGTGATGCTGCTGGAGATACAGTGAAAGCTGACAAACTAGGAGACTGGGAACAGGGTGGTCCGGGTGGCTCTGGTGTCCACAGAGGATTTGGGGGAGGGGCTGGTGCGATAGATGTGCTGGGCTTGACTCATCTCTCTCATTCAACCCACATATTCAGGCAAGACAAGGAGAGAAGTCGGGCTAGAGGGGTAGATTTGGGAATCATCCACATAGAGATGATAGCTGAAGCCATGAGAGCAAGTGAATTCTTCAAGAGAGTGGGTGTACATGGAGAATAGAAAGAGTTTTAGAACTGAATCTTGAGTTACTCCCAAAGTTAGGGGATGGGAGATAGAGGAGGAACCCATGAAAGAGACTGAGAATAAACAGCCAGAGAGGGAGGAGGAGAACCAGGAGAGGACAGTATCAGTGAAGCCAAGGTGAGACAGTGTTCCCAGGAGAAGGGAGCAGTCCACAGTGTTGAAGAGAGCTGAATCGTCAAGGAGGCCATTTGATTCAGCCAATAGGAGGTCATTGGTGACTTTAGAGAGAGGGCAGTACCCTTGGACTGGAGGAAGCAGAGGCCAGACAAAGTTCAGGAAAAGAATTGTACAAGAGAAAGTTTAGGCAGTGGATGTTAGCAACTTTCATGAGCAATTTGGGAAAGTATGGTAGGAGAGGGGTGGGACAATAACTGGGGGGTTCTGCGGGCTGAAGGGAGGGGGTTTTAAGATAAGTGATACATGGGCATGGTTCAAAACAGTGGAGGAGGAGACATTGGCAAGTGAGCGGTTGAAGATCAATCAATCAATCAATCAATCGTATTGAGTGCTTACTGTGTGCAGAGCACTGTACTAAGCGCTTGGGAAGTACAAGTTGGCAACATATAGAGACGGTCCCTACCCAATAGTGGGCTCACAGTCTAGAAGGGGGAGACAGAGAACAAAACCAAACATATGAACAAAATAAAATAAATAGAATAGATATGTACAAGTAAAATAAATAAATGAATAGAGTAATAAATATGTACAAACATATAGACATGTATACAGGTGCTGTGGGGAAGGGAAGGAGGTAAGAAGGGGGGATGGAGAGGGGGATGAGGGGGAGAGGAAGGAGGAGGCTCAGTCTGCGAAGGCCTCCTGGAGGAGGTGAGCTCTCAGTAGGGCCTTGAAGGGAGGAAGAAAGCTAGCTTGGCGGATGTTGGGAGGGAGGGCATTCCAGGCCAGGGGAGACCCTGGTGACAATCAGGGAGAGAAGAAAGGAGGGGTAAGTGTTTTAATAAGGTGGGAAGGGAAGGGTTAGGAAGTGCAGGTGGAGATGGCAGAATCTGAGAGGAGGAGGGAGATCGCCACCTGAGGTACTGCTGGTGAGGATGGGAGAGTCAAAGCGGGTTAGAAGGAGGGAGTCATTGGAGAGTAGTAGGGGAGAGTCTAAGAAAAGTGGCCACTGCCACAAGAAGTGTTTTCATTAGAAATATCTTAAGGAAACCTCTCCACTGGCACTATTTCC
>NW_024045059.1:0-20704 GCF_015852505.1 Tachyglossus aculeatus
CCCTCTCGGTACATTGGGCTCGGACAGGCCCCCGGGGTGAACAGGGAAGGGCCGGAACCCTCCGCTGGACCGACCCAGCTACATTAAACCAGCATCCCCTAGTGCTCGGAATTGAACAACTCCTGGATGAGAGGGAGAAAACTCAGGAACCAAGCCCCAGGGCCGGAGCGCGGGCTGGCCCACCGTTTGAGGGATAGGGCCACTGGGGTACAAACCTGGAGCACTTTGGCCAACGTGGTCAACAGTGACTGGTCACTATTCCAGTCCCCTAAGATGCCGATTACCCGGCGTGTAGCAGCCATGATTAGGAAAGGCCTGGGGTTCAGGAGGGCAAAGCCGGTTCCATCGAATAGTAAAAGGGATACCCACCGACCCCCACTGCGGGTCGGCTCAGGAAGGTTGGGCCCAGGAGAACGGGTGATCATATGGAGGGAGTTAAGGGAGCGGGGATTTCCTATGGACGAGCTGGATGGGCTGCCCACACATATCCTGAAGCTGCTCACTCAGGAAGGTAGACCAACGGCCCCAACCACCACGGAGCGGGGAAATTGGAAGGGGAATCCGGCGGGCCCGGCCGTTGGACGGTGGTCGCGGCCCTCTCGCAACCCGGGTGCCCTCCCGCATATGACCGTCCTAGTAAATGATCGTCGGAAAGTCTCCTTACCGGTAGACACCAGGGCCCGGGTATCTATGATGAGGAAGGATGCTTGGCAAGGAGGCCAACCATCAATTACAGAAAACAATTCCATAATCGGGGTTACTGGGAAACGGGGGACCCTTCCCGTCACCCGAGCACCCAGCTACTCAAGAAATTTGCAAGCTAAAGCATGGGGGTAGGAAACTTAACCACTTTGCCTTCAGGGCGAGAGCTATCAGATGGGAGATCGAAAGGTAATTCCTTTGAGGGAAGGCACCTCCCCCTAGCAAAGGGTTGCCTCCCTCTTAGTGAATGGCTGCCTTCCGCAATCTAAGGCACCTCCCCCTAGAGACTACAATGGCGGTAATTAGGAATGAATTGGGAGTGAATTTGCCATGTTCTCCCAGCCTAGGAACAACTGGAGGGGTGGTGATTTAATCATAATATCTGAAATCCTGCTGCCTTAAATTTCACTAACTTAGTAAACGGTAAAAGCAAATCAAATACAAAAGTCATCTTGATATATTTGAAATGATAAATGAATCTGACTGGGCAAATCTGTGCAGCTAATCCCAATCAGGGCTGCCCACTGACTTTGGTAGAGGCTTGGAGATCCTCCAAGACCTAGACCCTTCTCTTTTGCAGACATCACGGCTGGGAGAGGGGGAATGACGACACATCACTCTGTGAAACTGGTTGGCCTGCTCATCACCTAACGTGTTAAATATTAGAACACGCAAAGTCCAGATTTAATTGCTGCATATTACAAATTATATGTATTAGAACTGGGGTTTGTTCATCTTTGCTTGTTAAATTGGTTCAGATGGTCTTTAATATAAAATCTCCATTTTTCAGGGTTGACAATGCAAGTTCTGCATGCTGCCTCTGCTATAGCCTAGCTAATGGGCAAAAAGCAGTTGTACGTTATTCGGTATCATACATATGTACAGATCTGGATGTCTACTTTGTCTTTGCGATTGTTTCCTTTTAAGGGACTGGAAAGGTTTAGTCATCATAGCCCAAGGATTTGGAAAACAACAGAAGAATAATTGGAAAATTTGTTAAAATTGTTAGTAGTTTTTAAGAATGAGTTAAGAATAATTGTTTAATGTTATTAGGAAAAAGCTTTTATTTCAAACTTTATCAATCGTGTCTGGCTATATGATGCTCCTGGGTACTTCTCTGCCTCACAATTCTATGGTCAGGATTGCCTGACTTCCAGACAGGCCCAGCAAAGGAATCATCACTGAACTGCCTCCCAGAGAGCCTGTCTTCAGTCTTGGCCATGGTGTGACATCATCAGGGAAGGGAACCTATTTCTACCAGGCGACCAGGTTCCTGTTTCAACCTGACCGGTGCTTCTCACCCCCTCATTCCAGTGACTCTGAACAATTGGACACGATGATCTCTGGCAGTGTACCATGCAGCTAAGGAGGAGTCCACACCACCAGAGGAGTTTTGTACTGGTTCTATGGACTCTTTAGACTTGAGGAGGGAAGCTCACTATTCCAGGGGTTGCTGCTACTTTTGCTCCTGGCGGTGGGCTTAGTGGGAGGATGGTGGTTACTAAGTTGCTGTTGCTTGGCCCTTTTCACACAGGTGCGACAAACACACAGTCGCCCCCAGCTCTACTGTTGTGCTAGTAAGGGAAGGGGTTGTTATCTGTCCCAGTGCTGCACTGCTCTATCTGTGGGTAGCAGCCACTTCAACCATCCCTGGCCCCTTTCCTCAGTGCAGTGCCTTAAAACTATGGTGGGCCACCGACCACCTTCCATACCTCCATACCTCCTACTCGCACGCCTTGAGGGCAGGGCGCCGCCTTCTGTTGCCCCTGGCCATGGGATAGGAAACATCCTCGGCCCCAACCCATGGATCTGCTTTTCTGGTTCCGGTGGCAAGCCAGGGAGGTTATCAGCCCATGCGGTCAGGGGAGGGACAGCGCCGGAAGGCCCGGCTTCCAGTGCAACCCCACCACTATGCGACCTGGAGGGGATGCAGGAAGAGGTGGGGTCAGGTGGGCACGGATGGTGAGGGCCAAGGGGTGGTATGTCCCGAGGTGACCCTTGGGTACCTGCCATCTCAAGGTCAAAAGCTATCTCGTTACCCCCTGAGCCAGCAGGCGGACCTCGGAAGTGAGGGTGGGATACCGCTCCCACGACCAAATCTGCTAGATTGACAGCCCAAGCTGGGAATACAGAAGGTGTCCCTTGCCCCCATGCCAATCAAATTAGGTATGGAGGAGGGGGGAGGGCAGAGATTGGATAGACTGAGGCCGGAAGCTGGAATGGCCTAGGGGCACAGGCAATAAATACCTGTTGCCTCTGACCTTCGGGGTCAGAACAGCAGGACATGCAGCAGCAGGAGCAGCCGCTGCAGCAGCAGCAGCAGCCCACATGTCTCCCCCTGCCCAGAAGGCCAGATGCCCGCTCTACAACCAGAACCAACACACTGAGGCAAGGGCCGCGGGATGGGTGAGTGTCTCGTGGGTGGGACTCAGGTACCCCGCTGCTGATGGGAATTATGAGTGGATTCCTCCCATGTAGGGAGAGCACACTGTGAGAGCAAGCCGCCCACCACGAGCGCTGGTAATGTAATGAATTCTTCCCATGTGGGAAAGTAAGTGGGTTCTTCCTGAGTGGGAAGTGCACATGGGTGAGAGTTAGCCAACTCACCCATGCACGATTAACGGATGATTGTGTTCCTCCCGTGTAGGGAAGCTCTAATATTGCTAATTGATTATATTCCTCCCAAAAGGGAAGCTCAATCCATTGCGCCTAAACAATTACATAAATTCAATTCACCTCGCGGAGTAAATTTTATATAAAACTTAGGCTTTCCGTCCCCGGCCTCCCTCTCTCTCTCGCCTCGCCGATCACTGAACGAACCCGTCCCCGGACGACGGGTGACAATCACCTCGCGCCCTCCTACCTCACCTCCCTTCTCTCCTTCTACAGCCCAGCCCGCACACTCCACTCCTCTGCTGCTAGCGTCCTCACTGGGCCTCGGTCTTGCCTGTCCTGCTGTCGACCCCCGGCCCACGTCCTCCCCCTAGCCTAGCCTAGCCTAGCCCCTAGCCTAGCCTAGACCTCCTTCCCTTCCCCACAGCACCTGTATATATGTATATATGGTTGTACATATTTATTACTCTATTTATTTATTTATTTATTTTACTTGTACATTTCTATCCTATTTATTTTATTTTGTTGGTATGTTTGGTTCTGTTCTCTGTCTCCCCCTTTTAGACTGTGAGCCCACTGTTGGGTAGGGACTGTCTCTATGTGTTGCCAATTTGTACTTCCCAAGCGCTTAGTACAGTGCTCTGCACATAGTAAGCACTCAATAAATACGATTGATTGATTGATTGATTGATTGATTGGAATGCCCTCCCTCCGCACATCCGCCAAGCTAGCTCTCTTCCTCCCTTCAAAGCCCTACTGAGAGCTCACCTCCTCCAGGAGGCCTTCCCAGACTGAGCCCCCTCCTTCCTCTCCCCCTCCCCATCCCCTTGCCATACCTCCTTCCCCTCCCCACAGCACCTGTATATATGTTTGTACCTATTTAGTACTCTATTTATTTATTTATTCATTTTATTTGTGCATATTTATTCTATTTATTTTATTTTGTTAATATGGTTTGTTTGGTTCTCTGTCTCCCCCTTCTAGACTGTGAGCCCTCTGTTGGGTAGGGACCCTCTCTATATGTTGCCAACTTGTACTTCCCAAGTGCTTAGTACAGTGCTCTGCACACAGTAGGCACTCAATAAATACGATCGAATGAATGAATGAATGCCTGTCTGTTTCCCTCTCTAGACTCATTGTGGATAGGGAATGTGTCTGCTAATTCCCTTCTAGTGTCCTCTCCCAAGCACTGGTCCAGTGCTGTGCACCCAGTAAGCGCTCAATAAACACCACCAACTGATCGATCAATTGAAGGATTGACTGCTGGACACCTCTGGTCCACTGGCAGGCCCCCCGGTCCCGGGGTCTGTATTTAATAATAATGATGGCATTTATTATGCGCTTACTATGCGCAAAGCATGTAGTGGAGTGAGCATGGGCTTGAGAGTCAGAAGGTCATGGGTTCTTATCATTCATTCATTCGTTCTATCGTATTTATTGAGCGCTTACTGGGTGCACAGCACTGTACTAAGTGCTTGCAAAATACAGTTCGGCAACAGATAGAGACAATTCCTACCCAGCAGCAGACTCACAGTCTAGAAGAGGGAGACAGGCAACAAAACAAAACAAGTAGACAGGCCTCAACAGCATCAAAATAAATAGAATTATAGACCTATGCGTATCATTAATAAAATAAATAGAATAATAAATATGTACAAATATACACAAGTGCTGTGGGGCGGGGAAGGGGGTAGAGCAGAAGGAGGGAGTAAGGGCAATGGGGAGGGGAGCAGGAGCAGAGGAAAAGGGGGGGGCTCAGTCTGGGAAGGCCTCCTGGAGGAGGTGGGCTCTCAGTAGGGCTTTGAAGGGGAGAAGAGAGCTAGTTTGATGGATCTGAGGAGGGAGGGCATTCCAGGCCAGAGGTAGGACGTGGGCCGGGGGTCGATGGCAGGATAGGCAAGACCGAGGCCCAGTGAGGAGGTTAGCAGCAGAGGAGCGGAGTGTGCGGGCTGGGCTGTAGGGGAAGCAGCGTGGCTCAGTGGAAAGAGCGTGGGCTTCGGAGTCAGAGGTCATGGGTTCGAATCCTAGCCCCACCACTTAGCTGTGTGACCTTGGGCAAGCCACTTCACTTCCCTGTGCCTCAGTTACCTCCTCTGTAAAATGGGGATTAAGACAGTGAGCCCCAAGTGGGGCAACCTGATCACCTTGTATCCCCCCAGCGCTTAGAAGAGTGTTTTGCACATAGTAAGTGCTTAACAAATTCCACCATTATTATTATTATTATCATTATTATTATTATTAGAAGGAGAGAAGGGAGGTGAGGTAGGAGGGGGCAAGGGGATGGAGAGCTTCAAAGCCGATTGTGAGGAGTTTTTGCTTCATGCAAACATTGATAGGCAACCACTGGAGATTTTTGAGGAGCAGGGTGACACGCCCAGAGTGTGATTGAGAATGTGCACCCTACCTGGGACGGGGACTCTGTCCAATCCGATTTCCTTGTATCCACCCGAGCGCTTAGGCGTAGCTGTAGCAGGAAGAGGAAGTAGGGTTAGTGGGGGATGGAGCAAGTGGGGGAAAGGAGGCAGAGGTACCAGGGAAAGAAATGGGAGAAAGAGGAAGTGGGGGGAAAGGGCTAACAGTAACGGGGGGGGGGGGGGAGGGCAGGAGGAGGAGATTGGGGAGAAGGAGGTGGGGGGAGGAGGTAGGGGTAGCCGGGGTGTGAGCCCATTGTTGGGTAGGGATTATCTCCATCTCTCGCCGAATTTTACTTTCCAAGCGCTTAGTACAGTGCTCTGCACACAGTAAGCGCTCAGTAAATAGGATTGACTGAATGAATGAAAGGGGTGGAGAAAGTTATCATTCATTCCCTCATTCGATCGTATTTACCAAGCGCTAATGGTGTCCAGCACCGTACTAAGTACTTGAGAAGAATACAATAAAACAAGACACAGAACCATTCCCTGCCCACCGCTGACAGTTTAGAGGAGGAGACAGGCATTAATGGAAATAAATAAAGGGAGAGAAGATTGGGAAGAAGATTGGGCGGGGGGGGGGCGGGGGGCGAGGGGTAGCAGGGGAAGAGATGGGGAAGGAGGAAGTGGGGGAAAGGGCTAGGGGCTGTGGAGGGCAGGAGACTGAGGGAGAAGGAGGGGTGGGAGGTAGGGAAAGCAGGGGAGGAGATGGGGGAAGGAGGTAGTGGGGACAAGGGGCCAGAGGTAGTAGGGGGGAGGAGATTGGGGGAGAAGGACGTGAGGGAAGGAGGTAGGGGGGAGATGGGGAGGTGGGGGTGGGGGAAGAAAGAAGTGGGAATAAGGGGCTGGGGGTAGTGGAGGAAGGAGATTGAGGGAGAAGGAGGTGGGGAGGAGATGGGGAGGCGGAAGTGGAGGAAGGGGGTAGGGGTACCTGGGGGAAGGAGAAAGGGGAGAAAGAGGTGGAGGAATGAGGTAGGGGTAATAAGGATGATGATAATAAGAGTGACGGTATTCGTTAAGCGCTTACTATGCGCCAGGCACTGTACTAAGCGCCCGGCTCCACCAATTGTCAGCCGTGTGACTTTGGGCAAGTCACTTCACTTCTCTGGGCCTCAGTTACCTCATCTGTAAAATGGGGACTAAGACTGCGAGCTCCGCTCCCCACCCCGCCCGTGGGAAAACCTGATCACCTGGTAACCTCCCCAGCGCTTAGAACAGTGCTTTGCACATATAAGCGCTTAATAAATGTCAACATTATTATTATTATTATTACAAGCAAATCAGGTCGAACACGGTCCCTGTCTCATGTGGGGCTCACAGTCTCAATAGCACTTTAGAACAGTGCTAGGCACAGAGTAAGCGCTTAACAAATACAATCCTCATTATTTTGCAGATGAGATAACTGTGGCGCAGAGAAACGAAGTGGCTTGGAAAGAAGGTTGGGGAGCGGAGGGGGGAGATTGGGGGAGAAGGAGGCGGGGGAAGGAAGCGGGGAGAAAAGAGGGATGGGGGGGGAGGCAGGGAAAGTCCCTCTTCCTCCCTTCCTCCCCCCGGCCCGGTCTCAGGTACAGAAGCGGGGAAGTGAGGAGGGGGTCGGGAGACGGGGAGCCTGCTGACCTCTTTCTCTTCCATGGGGATTGGGAAGGTGGGCCGGGCGGCCAGCCTCCTGGGAGGGACCGAGCAGCAGGCGGGGGAGCCGCCGGTCGGGCCGAGCCGGGCCCGGAGGCCCCGAGGGGACCACGGAGAGTCTGGCGGGGAGCACGGGGAGCCAGGCGGGGAGCACGGGGAGCCAGGCGGGGAGCACGAGGAGCCAGCCGGCCAGCGCTCCACCGCCGCCGGGCGGGAGGGGCGGAGGAGAGAGGGAGGAGAGAGGGAGGGCAGGGGACTGCAGCCCACGGAGCAGGAGGGAGGAGGGAGCGCCCGGGAGGAGCCGTCGGGGGGCGGGGGGGGGGGGGCTTGTACAGCGCTTAGCGCAGTGCTTGGCACACAGTCAGCGCTTAACAAATACCACAGTTCTTCTCCTTATGATGATGATGATGATGATGCAAAGGCCGGGGACGGTGGACGGCCGCTATCCGGAGTCCAAGGCCCCGCGTACCCTTTCAGCCGAGGAGAGGGGCGGCGGTGGCCAGAGCAGAGCGTCGCCGCAGAGCCCCGCGGGGAAGCTGGTGGGCTACTCCTTTCTGGCCGAGTAACCGGGGGCGGGGATATTAGAAAGGGGAGACGGACTGAGGCCCCTCCCCTGACCGGCTCTGTCCGCCGTCGAGGAATCCCTGGAGAGGTGTACGATCCAAGCCCCTGACCTTGGCGAGGGGGACGGATGGAGTCAGAAATCAATAATAACAGTCATGATGGTCATGATCATAATCATTCATTCATTCATTCAATCGTATTTATTGAGCGCTGACTGTGAGCAGGGCACTGTACTAAGCGCTTGGGAAGTACAAGTTGGCAACATATAGAGACGGTCCCTACCCAACAGCGGGCTCACACTCTAGAAGGGGGAGACAGACAACAAAACAAATAGAATAAATATTTACAAGCTAAATAAATAAATGAATAAATAAATAAATAAATGAAGCGCTGACTAGGTGCCAGATGATATGAGTTTTTCAATGGTATGTGTAACCACTGTATGAGGCACCGTTCTAAACGCTGGGGTAAATATAAGGTCATCAGGTTGGACACAAGACCAGTTTACAGATGAAGGAACTGAGGCCCAGAGAAGGGAAATCATATGGCAGGCAAGTGGCAGAGCCAGAACAGTAATGATGATAATACAGATGACATTTATTAAGCACTCACTATGTGCAAAGCACTGTTCTAAGCGCTGGGGAGGTGATAATCAGTCAATCAATCAATCAATCGTATTTATTGAGCGCTTACTGTGTGCAGAGCACTGTACTAAGCGCTTGGGAAGTACAAGCTGGCAATATACAAAGACAGTCCCTACCCAACAGTGGGCTCACAGTCTAGAAGGGGGAGACAGAGAACAAAACCAAACACAACAAAATAAAATAAATAGAATAGATAGGTACAAGTAAAATAAATAAATAAATACATAGAGTAATAAATATGTACAAACATATATACATATATACAGGTGCTGTGGGGAAGGGAAGGAGGTAAGATGCTGGGGATAGAGAGGGGGACGAGGGGGAGAGGAAGGAAGTGGCTCAGTCTGGGAAGGCCTCCTGGAGGAGATGAGCTCTCAGTAGGGCCTTGAATGGAGGAAGAGAGCTAGCTTGGCAGATGGGCAGAGGGAGGGCATTCCAGGCCCGGGGGAGGACGTGGGCCGGGGTCGATGGCGGGACAGGAGGGCTGAGTAGGTGCGAATGAGGTTGTCGTTAATGTAACTTGGTGATAACAAGGGCCTTTTTCCCCGGGGTGGGTGGGGGGGGGAGAGTCAGTCAGGACTGGACGGGGAAGGGGGGTTGGGGGGCACTGTAAGGAAGGTCGCTTCAATGAAGGGGGTGGAAGCAGGGGGCGTCTATGGGGGCGCTCTGAGTAGAGGAGCCTTCCGGGAGCAGCGGGGGCCACGCGGTGTGATGGCGGGCGGGCCTCTCGGGAACGGAGTCCCGGGCGTCCATGGCGGCGATCTGAGGAGAGGATCCTTCCGGGAGCAGCGGGGGCCACGCGGTGTGATGGCAGGCAGGCGGGCTTCTCAGGAACGGACAAGGTGATCAGGTTGTCCCACGGGGGGGCTCACAGTCTTAGTCCCCATTTTTACAGATGAGGGAACTGAGGCCCAGAAGTCAAGTGACTTGCCCAAAGTCACACAGCTGACAATTGGCGGTGGCGGGATTTGAACCCGTGACCGCTGACTCCAAAGAAAGCCCGTGCTCTTTCCACTGAGCCAGGCTGCTTCCCAGAATTAGACCTAGTCCTTCTGACTCCCAAGCCCATGTTGTATTGTTCTGTTGTCCTCTCCTAGGCACTTACTAGAGGGCTCTGCTCAGAGTAAGTGCTCAATAATTACCATCAATTAACGATTGATCCCAACAGGGGTGGCCAAGCCACCAGAGGGTGGCAAGTCGCAGAGGGTGGTGTGTGGCCATCCGTGTAGCCAGCACCTGGCATTCTGAGGAGTGGAGGGAGAGGTAGAAGCAGCATGGCCCAGGTGGACAGAGCCCAGGGCCTGGGGGTCAGAAGGGCCTGGGTTCGAACCCCGCCTCTACCATAACCGTATGTCAGTTCTGTAACCTTTCATTCATCAATTCAATCGTATTTATTGAGGGCTTACTGTGGGCAGAGGACTGTACTTAGCATTTGGAAAGTACAATTCATCAACCAAGAGAGATAATTCCTACCCAACAACAGGTTCACAGTCTAGAAGGGGGAGACAGATGACAGAACAAAACATATTAACAAAATAAAATAGATAAATAACATGTACAAGTAAAATAAATGGAGTAATAAATATGTACAAATATATACGGGTGCTGTGGGGAGGGGAAGAGGTAAGGCTTGGGGATGGGGAGGGGGAGGAGGGGGAGAGGAGACTGAGGAGAGGGCTCAGTCTGGGAAGGCCTCCTGGAGGAGGTGAGCTCTCCCACATGGGGCTCACAGTCTTAATCCCCATTTTACAGATGAGGGAACTGAAGCCCAGAGAAGTTAAGTGCCTTGCCCAAAGTCACACAGCTGACAGTTGGCGGCGGAGCCAGATTTGAACCCGTTACCTCTGACTCCAAAGCCCGTGCTCTTTCCACTGAGCCACGCTAATTCTGACGATTGTGGAATTGTAAGTTCTAACCGTGGGCCAAGCACTGAACTAAGCACTGAGAACTAGACCTAGCTGAGCACCCTAACTGAGGCCCAGAGAAGTGAAGTGACTTGGCCAATTAATTTTTTTCACGATGTGTATATATCTATAAGTCTATTTATATTTATATTGATGCTATTGATGCCGGTCCACTTGTTTTGTTTTATTGTCTTCCCCCTTCTAGACTGTGAACCTGTTGTTGGGTAGAGATTATCTCTCTTGGTTGATGAATTGTACTTTCCAAATGCTTAGTACAGTGCTCTGCACACAGTAAGCCCTCAATAATACGATTGAATTGATGAATGAATGAATGAATGGTAACAGAACTGACATACGGTTACGGTAGAGCGGGGTTCGAACCCAGGCCCTTCTGACTCCCAGGCCCCGGGCTCTGTCCACCTGGGCCATGCTGCTTCTACCTCTCCCTCCACTCCTCAGAATGCCAGGTGCTGGCAACACGGATGGCCACACACCACCCTCTGCGACTTGCCACCCTCTGGTGGCTTGGCCACCCCTGTTGGGATCAATCATTAATCGATGGTAATTATTGAGCACTTACTCTGAGCAGAACCCTCTAGTAAGTGCCTAGGAGAGGACAATAGAACAATACAGCATGGGCCTGGGAGTCAGAAGGACTAGGTTCTAATTCTGAGAAGCAGCCTGGCTCAGTGGAAAGAGCACGGGCTTTGGAGTCAGCGGTCACGGGTTCAAATCCCAGCACCTCCAATTGTCAGTTGTGCGACTTTGGGCAAGTCACTTGACTTCTCTGGGCCTCAGTTCCCTCATCTGTAAAAATGGGGACAAAGACTGTGAGGCCTCCGTGGGACAACCTGATCACCTTGTCACATCCCCAGCGCTTAGAACAGTGCTTTGCACATAGTGAGTGCTTAATAAATGTCATCTGTATTATCATCATTACTGTTCTGGCTCTGCCACTTGCCTGCCATATGATTTCCCTTCTCTGGGCCTCAGTTCCTTCATCTGTAAACTGGTCTTGTGTCCAACCTGATGACCTTATATTTACCCCAGCGTTTAGAACGGTGCCTCATACAGTGGTTACACATACCATTGAAAAACTCATATCATCAAAAAGAGAGAGATTGATGATGTTGATGGAATTTGTCAAGAGCCAGGCACAGAACTAACCGCTGGGATGGATACAAGCAAACCCAGGTGGACACAGCCACTGTCCCATGTGGGGCTCACAGTCTCAATCCTCATTTTACAGATGAGGTAAGTGAGGCACAGAAATGTGAAGTGACTAACCCAGGGTCACACAGCAGAGAAGTCATAGAGCCCATGACCTTCTGACTCCTAGGCCCGTGCTCTATCCACTAGGTCATGCTGCTTCCCCAGTATGCTGGACATCTAATCCCAGTCACTGGCCTGCTCTGTGTGACCTTGGACAACTCTGTGACTGATAAAGACCGTGAGCCTCACATGGTTTGAAAAGGGACTGCGTCCAACCTGATCACCTGAGAACAGTGCTGAGAACAGTTTTTGGCACCTAGTCAGCGCTTCATTTATTTATTTATTTATTTATTCATTAATTTATTTAGCTTGTAAATATTTATTCTATTTGTTTTGTTGTCTGTCTCCCCCTTCTAGAGTGTGAGCCCGCTGTTGGGTAGGGACCGTCTCTATATGTTGCCAACTTGTACTTCCCAAGCGCTTAGTACAGTGCCCTGCTCACAGTCAGCGCTCAATAAATACGATTGAATGAATGAATGAATGATTATGATCATGACCATCATGACTGTTATTATTGATTTCTGACTCCATCCGTCCCCCTCGCCAAGGTCAGGGGCTTGGATCGTACACCTCTCCAGGGATTCCTCGACGGCGGACAGAGCCGGTCAGGGGAGGGGCCTCAGTCCGTCTCCCCTTTCTAATATCCCCGCCCCCGGTTACTCGGCCAGAAAGGAGTAGCCCACCAGCTTCCCCGCGGGGCTCTGCGGCGACGCTCTGCTCTGGCCACCGCCGCCCCTCTCCTCGGCTGCAAGGGTACTTGGGGCCTTGGACTCCGGATAGCGGCCGTCCACCGTCCCCGGCCTTTGCATCATCATCATCATCATCATAAGGAGAAGAACTGTGGTATTTGTTAAGCGCTGACTGTGTGCCAAGCACTGCGCTAAGCGCTGTACAAGCCCCCCCCCCCCCCGCCCCCCGCCGGCTCCTCCCGGACGGTCCCTCCTCCCTCCTGCTCCGTGGGCTGCAGTCCCCTGCCCTCCATCTCTCTCTCCTCCGCCGCCCCCGCCCGGCGGCGGTGGAGCGCTGGCTGGCTGGCTCCTCATGCTCCCCGCTTGGCTCACCGTGCTCCCCGCCTGGCTCCCCGTGCTCCCCGCCAGACTCTCCGTGGTCCCCTCGGGGCCTCCGGGCCCGGCTCGACCAGGCCGGCGGCTCCCCCGCCTGCTGCTCGGTCCCTCCCAGGAGGCTGGCCGCCCGGCCCACCTTCCCAATCCCCATGGAAGAGAAAGAGGTCAGCAGGCTCCCCGTCTCCCGACCCCCTCCTCACTTCCCCGCTTCTGTACCTGAGACCGGGCCGGGGGGAGGAAGGGAGGAAGAGGGACACCCCCTGCCTCCCCCCATCCCTCTTTTCTCCCAGCTTCCTTCCCCCGCCTCCTTCTCCCCAATCTCCCCCCTCCGCTCCCCTAACCTTCTTTCCAAGCCACTTCGTTTCTCTGCGTCACAGTTATCTCATCTGCAGAATAATGAGGATTGTATTTGTTAAGCGCTTACTCTGTGCCTAGCACTGTTCTAAAGCGCTATTGAAACTGTGAGCCCCACATGAGACAGGGGACCGTGTTCGACCTGATTTGCTTGTAATAATAATAATAATAATGTTGACATTTATTAAGCGCTTACTATGTGCAAAGCACTGTTCTAAGCGCTGGGGAGGTTACCAGGTGATCAGGTTTTCCCACGGGCGGGGTGGGGAGCGGAGCTCGCAGTCTTAGTCCCCATTTTACAGATGAGGTAACTGAGGCCCAGAGAAGTGAAGTGACTTGCCCAAAGTCACACGGCTGACAATTGGTGGAGCCGGGCGCTTAGTACAGTGCCTGGCGCATAGTAAGCGCTTAACGAATACCGTCACTCTTATTATCATCATCCTTATTACCCCTACCTCATTCCTCCACCTCTTTCTCCCCTTTCTCCTTCCCCCAGGTACCCCTACCCCCTTCCTCCACTTCCGCCTCCCCATCTCCTCCCCACCTCCTTCTCCCTCAATCTCCTTCCTCCACTACCCCCAGCCCCTTATTCCCACTTCTTTCTTCCCCCACCCCCACCTCCCCATCTCCCCCCACCTCCTTCCCTCACGTCCTTCTCCCCCAATCTCCTCCCCCCTACTACCTCTGGCCCCTTGTCCCCACTACCTCCTTCCCCCATCTCCTCCCCTGCTATCCCTACCTCCCACCCCCTCCTTCTCCCTCAGTCTCCTGCCCTCCACAGCCCCTAGCCCTTTCCCCCACTTCCTCCTTCCCCATCTCTTCCCCTGCTACCCCTAGCCCCCCCCCCCCCCCCCCCGCCCAATCTTATTCCCAATCTTCTCTCCCTTTATTTATTTCCATTAATGCCTGTCTCCTCCTCTAAACTGTCAGCGGTGGGCAGGGAATGGTTCTGTGTCTTGTTTTATTGTTCTCAAGTACTTAGTACGGTGCTGGACACAATTAGCGCTTGGTAAATACGATCGAATGAGGGAATGAATGATAACTTTCTCCACCCCTTTCATTCATTCAGTCAATCCTATTTACTGAGCGCTTACTGTGTGCAGAGCACTGTACTAAGCGCTTGGAAAGTAAAATTCGGCGAGAGATGGAGATAATCCCTACCCAACAATGGGCTCACACCCCGGCTACCCCTACCTCCCCCCCCCACCCCCTTCTCCCCAATCTCCTCCTCCCCCCCCCCCCCCCCCCCCCCCCCCCGTTACTGTTAGCCCTTTCCCCCCACTTCCTCTTTCTCCCATTTCTTTCCCTGGTACCTCTGCCTCCTTTCCCCCACTTGCTCCATCCCCCACTAACCCTACTTCCTCTTCCTGCTACAGCTACGCCTAAGCGCTGGGGTGGATACAAGCAAATCGGGTTGGACAGAGTCCCCGTCCCAGGTAGGGTGCACATTCTCAATCACACTCTGGGCGTGTCACCCTGCTCCTCAAAAATCTCCAGTGGTTGCCTATCAATGTTTGCATGAAGCAAAAACTCCTCACAATCGGCTTTGAAGCTCTCCATCCCCTTGCCCCCTCCTACCTCACCTCCCTTCTCTCCTTCTAATAATAATAATAATGATAATAATAATAATAATAATGGTGGAATTTGTTAAGCACTTACTATGTGCAAAACACTCTTCTAAGCGCTGGGGGGATACAAGGTGATCAGGTTGCCCCACTTGGGGCTCACTGTCTTAATCCCCATTTTACAGAGGAGGTAACTGAGGCACAGGGAAGTGAAGTGGCTTGCCCAAGGTCACACAGCTAAGTGGTGGGGCCAGGATTCGAACCCATGACCTCTGACTCCCAAGCCCACGCTCTTTCCACTGAGCCACGCTGCTTCCCCTACAGCCCAGCCCGCACACTCCGCTCCTCTGCTGCTAACCTCCTCACTGGGCCTCGGTCTTGCCTATCCTGCCATCGACCCCCGGCCCACGTCCTACCTCTGGCCTGGAATGCCCTCCCTCCTCAGATCCATCAAACTAGCTCTCTTCTCCCCTTCAAAGCCCTACTGAGAGCCCACCTCCTCCAGGAGGCCTTCCCAGACTGAGCCCCCCCTTTTCCTCTGCTCCTCCTCCCCTCCCCATTGCCCTTACTCCCTCCTTCTGCTCTACCCCCTTCCCCGCCCCACAGCACTTGTGTATATTTGTACATATTTATTATTCTATTTATTTTATTAATGATACGCATAGATCTATAATTCTATTTATTTTGATGCTGTTGAGGCCTGTCTACTTGTTTTGTTTTGTTGCCTGTCTCCCTCTTCTAGACTGTGAGCCTGCTGCTGGGTAGGGATTGTCTCTATCTGTTGCTGAATTGTATTTTGCAAGCACTTAGTACAGTGCTGTGCACCCAGTAAGTGCTGAATAAATGCGATAGAATGAATGATAAGAACCCATGACCTTCTGACTCTCAAGCCCATGCTCACTCCACTACATGCTTTGCACATAGTAAGCGCATAATAAATGCCATCATTATTATTAAATACAGACCCCGGGACCCGGGGGGCCTGCCAGTGGACCAGCGGCATCCAGCAGTCAATCCTTCAATTGATCGATCAGTTAGTGGTGTTTATTGAGCGCTTACTGGGTGCACAGCACTGGACCAGTGCTTGGGAGAGGACACTAGAAGGGAATTAGCAGACACATTCCCTATCCACAATGAGTCTAGAGAGGGAAACAGACAGGCATTCATTCATTCATTCAATCGTATTTATTGAGTGCCTACTGTGTGCACAGCACTGTACTAAGCACTTGGGAAGTACAAGTTGGCAACATATAGAGAGGGTCCCTACCCAACAGAGGGCTCACAGTCTAGAAGGGGGAGACAGAGAACCAAACAAACCATATTAACAAAATAAAATAAATAGAATAAATATGCACAAATAAAATAAATAAATAAATAAATAGAGTACTAAATAGGTACAAACATATATACAGGTGCTGTGGGGAGGGGAAGGAGGTATGGCAAGGGGATGGGGAGGGGGAGAGGAAGGAGGGGGCTCAGTCTGGGAAGGCCTCCTGGAGGAGGTGAGCTCTCAGTAGGGCTTTGAAGGGAGGAAGAGAGCTAGCTTGGCGGATGTGCGGAGGGAGGGCATTCCAGGCTATGGGGAGGACGTGGGCCGGGGGTCGACAGCGGGACAGGCAAGACCGAGGCCCAGTGAGGAGGCTAGCAGCAGAGGAGTGGAGTGTGCGGGCTGGGCTGTAGAAGGAGAGAAGGGAGGTGAGATAGGAGGGCGCGAGGTGATTGTCACCCGTCGTCCGGGGACGGGTTCGTTCAGTGATCGGCGAGGCGAGAGAGAGAGGGAGGCCGGGGACGGAAAGCCTAAGTTTTATATAAAATTTACTTCCGCGAGGTGAATTGAATTTATGTAATTGTTTAGGCGCAATGGATTGAGCTTCCCTTTTGGGAGGAATATAATCAATTAGCAATATTAGAGCTTCCCTACACGGGAGGCACACAATCATCCGTTAATCGTGCATGGGTGAGTTGGCTAACTCTCACCCATGTGCACTTCCCACTCGGGAAGAACCCACTTACTTTCCCACACGGGAAGAATTCATTACATTACCGGCGCTCGTGGTGGGCGGCTTGCTCTCACAATGTGCTCTCCCTACGTGGGAGGAATCCACTCATAATTCCCATCAGCAGCGGGGTACCTGAGTCCCACCCACGAGACACTCACCCATCCCGCGGCCCTTGCCTCAGTGCGTTGGTTCTGGTTGTAGAGCGGGCATCTGGCCTTCTGGGCAGGGGGAGACATGTGGGCTGCTGCTGCTGCTGCTGCAGCTGCTGCAGCGGCGGCTGCTCCTGCTGCTGCATGTCCTGGTGTTCTGACCCCGAAGGTCAGAGGTGACAGGTATTTATTGCCTGTGCCCCTAGGCCATTCCAGCTTCCGGCCTCAGTCTATCCAATCTCTGCCCTCCCCCCTCCTCCATACCTAATTTGATTGGCATGGGGGCGAGGGACACCTTCTGTATTCCCAGCTTGGGCTGTCAATCTAGCAGATTTGGTCGTGGGGGCGGTATCCCACCCTCACTTCCGAGTTCTGCCTGCTGGCTCAGGCGGTCACGAGATGGCTTTTGACCTTGAGATGGCCGGTACCCAAGGGTCACCTCGGGACATACCACCCCTTGGCCCTCGCCATGCGTGCCCACCTGACCCCACCTCTTCCTGCATCCCCTCCAGGTCGCATAGTGGTGGGGTTGCACTGTAAGCCATGCCTTCCGGTGCTGTCCCTCCCCTAACCACATGGGCTGATAACCTCCCTGGCTTGCCACGGGAACCAGAAAAGCAGATCCATGGGTTGGGGCAGAGGACGTTTCCTAACCCATGGCCAGGGGCAACAGAAGGCGGTGCCCTGCCCTCAAGGCGTGCGAGTAGGAGGTATGGAGGTATGGAAGGTGGTCGGTGGCCCACCATGGTTTTGAGGCACTGCACTGAGGAAAGGGGCCAGGGATGGTTGAAGTGGCTGCTACCCACAGATAGAGCAGTGCAGCACTGGGACAGATAACAACCCCTTCCATTACTAGCACAGCAGTCTTAAGATAGCACACAGAGGCAAGAGCTGGGGGCGACTGTGTCTTTGTCGCACCTGTGTGAAAAGGGCCAACTACAGCAACTTAGTAACCACCATCCTCCCACTAAGCCCACCGCCAGGAGCAAAAGTAGCAGCAACCCCTGGAATAGTGAGATTCCCTCCTCAAGTCTAAAGAGTCCATAGAACCAGTACAAAACTCCTCTGGTGGTGTGGACTCCTCCTTAGCTGCATGGTACACTGCCAGAGATCATCGTGTCCAATTGTTCAGAGTCACTGGAATGAGGGGGTGAAAAGCACCGGTCATGTTGAAACAGGAACAGGTCGCCTGGTAGAAATAGGTTCCCTTCCCTGATGATGTCACACCATGGCCAAGACTGAAGACAGGCTCTCTGGGAGGCAGTTCAGTGATGATTTCTTTGCTGGGCCTGTCTGGAAGTCAGGCAATCCTGACCATAGAATTGTGAGGCAGAGAAGTACCCAGGAGCATCATATAGCCAGATATGATTGATAAAGTTTGAAATAAAAGCTTTTTCCTAATAACATTAAACAATTATTCTTAACTCATTCTTAAAAACTACTAACAATTTTAACAAATTTTCCAATTATTCTTCTGTTGCTTTCCAAATCCTTGGGCTATGATGACTAAACCTTTCCAGTCCCTTAAAAGGAAACAATCACAAAGACAAAGTAGACATCCAGATCTGTACGTATGTATGATACCGAATAACATACAGCTGCTTTTTGCCCATTAGCTAGGCTATAGCAGAGACAGCACGCAGAACTTGCATTGTCAATACTGAAAAATGGTGATTTTATAGTAAAGACCATCTGAACCAATTTAACAAGCAAAGATGAACAAACCCCAGTTCTAATACATATAATTTGTAATATGCAGCAATTAAATCTGGACTTTGCGTGTTCTAATATTTAACACGTTAGGTGACTAACAGGCCAACCAGTTTCACAGAGTGATGTGTCGTCATTCCCCCTCTCCCAGGTGTGATGTCTGCAAAAGAGAAGGGTCTAGGTCTTGGAGGATCTCCAAGCCTCTACCAAAGTTAGTGGGCAGCCCTGATTGGGATTAGCTGCACAGATTTGCCCAGTCAGATTCATTTATCATTTCAAATATATCAAGATGAATTTTGTTTTTGATTTGCTTTTACCGTTTACTAAGTTAGTGAAATTTAAGGCAGTAGGATTTCAGATATAATGATTAAATCACCACCCCTCCAGTTGTTCCTAGGCTGGGAGAACATGGCAAATTCACTCCCAATTCATTCCTAATTACCGCCATTGTAGTTTCTAGGGGGAGGTGCCTTAGATTGAGGAAGGCAGCCATTCACTAAGAGGGAGGCAACCCTTTGCTAGGGGGAGGTGCCTTCCCTCAAAGGAATTACCTTTCGATCTCCCATCTGATAGCTCTCGCCCTGAAGGCAAAGTGGTTAAGTTTCCTACCCCCATGCTTTAGCTTGCAAATTTCTTGAGTAGCTGGGGCTCGGGTGACGGGAAAGGTCCCCCGTTTCCCAGTAACCCCAATTATGGAATTATTTCCTGTAATTGATGGTTGGCCTCCTTGCCAAGCATCCTTCCTCATCATAGATACCCGGGCCCTGGTGTCTACCAGTAAGGAGACTTTCCGACGATCATTTACTAGGACGGTCATATGCGGGAGGGCACCCGGGTTGCGAGAGGGCCGCGACAGCCATCCAACGGCCGGGCCCGCCGGATTCCCCTGCTAATTTCCCAGCTCCGTGGTGGTTGGGGCCGTTGGTCTACCTTCCTGAGTGAGCAGCTTCAGGATATGTGTGGGCAGCCCATCCAGCTCGTCCATAGGAAATCCCCGCTCCCTTAACTCCCTCCATATGATCACCCGTTCTCCTGGGCCCAACCTTCCTGAGCCGACCCGCAGTGGGGGTCGGTGGGTATCCCTTTTACTATTCGATGGAACCGGCTTTGCCCTCCTGAACCCCAGGCCTTTCCTAATCATGGCTGCTACACGCCGGGTAATCGGCATCTTAGGGGACTGGAATAGTGACCAGTCACTGTTGACCACGTTGGCCAAAGTGCTCCAGGTTTGTACCCCAGTGGCCCTATCCCTCAAACGGTGGGCCAGCCCGCGCTCCGGCCCTGGGGCTTGGTTCCTGAGTTTTCTCCCTCTCATCCAGGAGTTGTTCAATTCCGAGCACTAGGGGATGCTGGTTTAATGTAGCTGGGTCGGTCCAGCGGAGGGTTCCGGCCCTTCCCTGTTCACCCCGGGGGCCTGTCCGAGCCCAATGTACCGAGAGGGTCCAGAGGGTACGACCTTGAGTGTGAGTGTGGGTCACATCCACCCCTGGGCCCAAATCGAGGCGGCTGCTTTCATTTGGGCTGAGGTCCACCTGGGCTGCCGCTCCCTTCCATACCTTGGCCAAAAAGCCTATCACCGGCTCCCCGGGGTCCCGGGAAAACTCCTTAGAGAGCTGCCTGAGTTCAGTGGCTGTGAAGTGAGTAGTTTGGGTGGTGACCTTTACCTCAGGATTCCGCTTTTCCTTGATAATAGGATAGAGGGGCTTGGGCCGCCCCTCAGGGTTCTGCGGGGGCACCTCCCAATCCCAAGGGGAAGAGGCTGGTTCCAGTTGTGGTAGAGGATCGGGACCCGGCTTCTCCTCCCCAGAGGGATTCTTCTTCCCACCCAGCTCCGAGTACATGACCCGCTTGATCTCCTGCTCAGTTACGGGAAGTTTCCTCTGTGCTTCTAACTCCTTAGCCCCCCGAGGTGCCAATTTCTGCTCTAAAAGTATCGCCTGCTGCATTTTTACCTCGGCCGCTGTCTGCAGTAAGAGGCATTTCGTCTCACGTTCCTTTAGTTTTGCCTCTAGGGCGGCCCTCTCCAGCCGCCACCGCCGGCGGTCCTGGGCGGCGGCCTGCAGCGCCGTTGCTAGGAGACCGAGGGGGGCGGTCTTTCCTTTCCTTTTCCTGATTTGGGTAGC
>NW_024045060.1:0-20382 GCF_015852505.1 Tachyglossus aculeatus
GTATGTCCAAAACAGAGCTCCTTGTCGTCAGATCAAAATTCTGTCATTTCCTGGATTTTCCCATCACTCTCGATTGCACCGCCATCATTCCCGTCTCATAAACTTATAACCTTGGAGTTATCTTTGACTCCTCTCTCTCATTCAACCCACATATTCAACCCATCACCAAATCCTGTCTGTCTCATTCATTCATTCAATCATATTTATTGAGCACTTACTGTGTAAGAGCACTGTACTAAATGCTTGGAAAGTACAATTCAGCCACAGATAGAGACAGTCCTTACCCAACAACTGGCTCTCAGCCTAGAAGAGGGAGATAGACAAAAAAAAAAAACACAAAAAACCAACAAACAAGTAGATAGGCATGAAGAGCATCAAAATAAATTGACAAAATTATATATCGAATTATGGTTTCACCTTCACAATATCGCTAAAATCCATCCTTTCCTTTCCTTCCAAACTGCTACCACGTCAATACAATCATTCATCCTTTCCCTCCTGGATTACTGTACCAGCCTCCATGCTGACCTCCCCAACCTCTGGCCACTCCTCACTCCCGTCCATACTTCACTGGGCTACCCGAATCATCTTTCTACAGAAACGTTCTGGTCATGTCACCCTCCTTCTTAAAAATCTCCAGTGGTTGCCCATCCACATCGTATCAAACAAAAACTCCTCACTATTGGCTTTAAAGCACTCCATCACCTCACCTCATCCCACCTCACCTCACTTCTCTCCATCTATAACCCAGCACGCACATTTCTACTGCTCAGGTGCCTACGTTCTCCCTATGCTTCAAACTCACCTGTCTCGCTGCAGACTCCTGGCCCCCGTCCTTCCTCTGGTCTCCCTTCTCAAATCCACCAGACAATTACTCTCCTCATCCCCCAACCATATCCCTCTTCAAAGCCTTGCTGAAAGCACGTCTATTCCAACAGGCCTTACCTGACAAAGCCTCACTTTTCCTCATCTTCCACTCCCTTCTATGTCTCCCTGACGTACTCTTCCCCCGCCTCCCCCCCCCACAACACTTCTGTATGTATCTGCAATTTTATTTTTTATATTAATGACGGTATCCCTGTCTTACCCTCCCCCCTGCCCCCCCCCCCCCACCCAGCCCATAGAGTGTGAGCTCGTCTTGGACAGGGATTGTCTCTCTTTATTGCTGTATTGTAGTTTCCCAATCACTGAATACAGTACTCTGCACACAATAAGGGCTTAATGAATATGATTGAATGAACGAATAACGAACACCCAGACATGGGAGAGGGACCCAGACATGGGAGAGGGACCCAGACATGGGAGAGGGAAGAGGAAGCCAAGGGTGAGTCACTTCTTGGTGGTCCTCCTTGAAGACAAAATGAACCAATCAGAGGAAGGATTAAAGAACAAGGAGGACCAGGTTAGGAGGAAAAGGACATGGGAGATATGGCATGGGGTAAATCGTGCTGAAGACCGTGGACATACAGAGCACAGGAAGGGATTGGAAAAGATTCCCCCTCTAGACTATAAGCCCACTGTTGGGTAGGGACCGTCTCTATATGTTGCCAACTTGTACTTCCCAAGCGCTTAGTACAGTGCTCTGCACACTGTAAGTGCTCAATAAATAAGAATGATTGATTGATCACTGGAGGCCTTGGAGTCCAGCAGCTAGGATGCTGGAGGCATGAGGCCCCTGGTCCCGGTGGGGGGTGGCGGGGAGTGGGGATGGGGGAAGGGGACCCAGGGAAATGTGTTTGAACTGGATTTGTATTGACTTGTTATATTGTTAAGAACTATGGAATATTGTTGGAATATGAGATCTGGGGGCCTGCCTGCAGTAGGGGCTGTAGGAGAAGCTCCGGGAGATGCAAAGACAAGGGTACCCGGGGAGCTGTAGGCATGAGAGGGAATTCTTTGCCAGTGGACTTTCTGCAGAGTGCCCCGGGCAGGGGGTGGTAAGCAACATTACCTGGGACCTGATAACTTCTACGTTTTCAGGGAAATGCCTAGAATTCAGCCCTAGAGTGATAGTCGTAATAGGAGTGCAGGAACATGGGGGAATAGATGCCTTCAAAATGTGCTTGAGAAGAAGGGGAGAAGAAGACAGTATTAGTACTCAGTGGAGCAGTCCGGCTCTCCTTCAGTGGCTCTGGAAGATCATTCATTCTGGAATTTAGGATGGAAATCCCGGATAATGCCGAATGCCACAAATGGCAAGTGAAGTAAAATAGTAATAGTCTCTTACCTTCTCATGAGGCCAGTGGGGGAAATTAGTTTATGCCTCTGCAAGAGTTTGGAGAAATACTGCTCCTCTATCCATTTGGATCTTCCAAGTGATAGGTGAGCTCTAAGAATCCCCATCACCCTCCTGTCCCCCTACTCCACAGTCACATGCAACCACACACAACCGTACACACACAAGCTTCTCTCTCTACTCTCCAGATGGTTCATAACCTATTTATAGACTCGTTTCGGTTAGCCCATTAGATAGAGCATGGACTTAGGATTCAGAGAGCCCTGAATTCTAATCCCACATCTGCCGCTTGCCTACTCTTTTGAGCCTGTGTGCCCTGTGTGTCATTAACTTCTCAGTGCCTCAGTTACTTTATCCATAAAATGAAGATTGGGACTGTGAGCCCCATGTGGAAAACGGACTGGGTACGACCTGATGAGCTTGCCTCTATTCCAGTTTTCAGTACAATACCTAGCCTATATGAAACAATTAACAAATACTGTAAAAAGTAACAATTGACAAATACTATAAAAAAATGAAATCCACGGGTCCAGAATCTCACCTATGCATTGGCTCCAGGATGCAGGAGCCCCAGGAAGAATTTGGGATTGAGGGAGCCTGGGTTAATTTGGAACTAGTATCAAATCCAAAGGGACAACATCCAGAGGGATCTTTATTCCTTTGTCATATTCATTTCCTAGAGCAGTTGCCTCTAGGTAAGCTGGAAACTTTAGTCATGAACTTCTGGTTGCATAAGATTCATTTGGGAGGAAAGTTTCACAAATAAAGTGAATAAATTATTCCATTAGTATGAGGGAATGGCCCAGCCCTTTCTCCAACACATAACTGAGGTCCACTCCCTGGGAAAAAATACTAATCAGTCGCCATGCCACTGGAACTTCCCATCAGCTCCTGCTCTAGCCCTGGGTTGGTGGCGAGGTACCCAAAACTGGAGTGCTGGCAGGCGTTTTTTGTTTTTTTTTAGGTTGTCTCAGATGTCTGATCTCATTTTTGACAGGTGATTCTAACTAAAAAAAAAGGAAGGGATCAAGGAAAGGTGGTATGGAGAAGGAGGGGTGAAAGGAGGGAGGAAGGAAGGAAGGAAGGTAGCGAAGGAAGAAATGAAGGAGAGAGAAAGAGAGAGAGGAAATTGAAAAGAGAGATGGTAAAACTGTTCTTTATTCCTTCATTTGAGAACGTGGTTTATTCCTTTTTCAAAGTGTAAAATTCCTAGAATTGCTTAGCAAAATGGATAATTCATGAGCAAGAGCATTGGGACGGTTATGCTAATTATGAAGTAATGACTGTGTAACTTGTTAAAGTTTGACAAAGATTTACATTTATAAAGAAAAGTATCCTTATTTTTAGATGAATGAAGAAATGGAAAAGAGAAATGAAATCCGTATAAGAAAAGCACGAAATGAAACTATAAAAGAATGTATTGCATTAGGAATTGACAGTGTAAGTAATATCATAAATTCTTTTTTGTTCACCCAGACACGTTTGGTCCAATTTATCTTAAGATGAACAATTGCTCGGTAGTGAACAGAACCCTAGGAATTATTTCATCATGCCGTGCGTTCTTTTCCCAAACGTGAATGTTATCCGTAAAAGAATGTGCTCATTAATATCCCTTTTTCTCTTTACAGGTACAGTAAGAGATGGGAAGTTTTCTCAGTTGCCTCCAGTTCGTGTAATTCTGATTGATCTGGGAAGAAAGAACTTATGCCCATGTAATATGATATAACTGTAACAGTTAGCTAAGGGAAATGTAAGTTGTTTCTGTGCTTTAAAAATTTCGACTTCCTTCACATTAAGTTTCAAGTTGATAGCTAATGAAATGCTTGATTCTGCATCACATGGTCCATCAGTGTAAATAAAATAGTGCCTTTTGTGTATACCTATCTGAACTGTGTACTGTCGCCCACCAACTCTATTACCAACTCTGTAGTAAAATGTTTTGGTATTTGGTGAATATTTTTTCAAGCTGAACAACTAAAAAGCTTATATTGTACCAATAAAACTTTGGTTGATTTTACATTTGGGTCCTTATTTTAGCACAAATAATAACAGATTAGTGATAAAAGGTGAGCTTGAAAGCCAGGACACGTATCTACCAACTCTGTTGTAAGCGCTCAGCAAAGGCCATTGATTGATTGCATGATGTTTGTCAGATCCAAAAGAGGCCAACAGAGCTCTGATGTAGGTAGAGTCTATTTTGCGTACACTTCTAAACTTTATTCAGGAGGGTTATGGAACAGAGCTGAAAGGAGTAGAAGATCAAACGAATCTGGAAACATTATGACTTAGTATAAAGAGCACGCACCTGGGAGTCAGGGGACATGGGTTCTAAGGCCAGTTCCACCACAAACCTGGTAGGTGACTGTGGACAAGACCCTTATCTTCTCTGTGCCTCAGTTCTTCCATCTGGTCGGCCTCCTACTTGGACTGTAATCATGATATGATGCCTGGTGATCTTGTATCTAGGCCAGCACTAACTTAATGCTTGGCATAGAGTAAGCTCTTAGCAAATTCCACAGTTATTATCATTGTTGTCGTCATCATTATCAACATCATCATCGTTATTTTTTCATTACACTTTTATTCATTGATGCCACCTCAAAGTAAATCAAACTAAAATTATTAAACCTGGGAATGGCACTAGATTTACATTTCAAAATATAATGATGGTGACTTGTATGGAGTCAACAATAGGGATACAATTTCCATGAGAGGCGTTTGAATGGTTTACGATGTTGTCAGGGCATCCAGCTAATTCCACCAATCCTAAGTCAAGGAGAGTGAGCCGTGGCCCAACACAGTGCTGCCTCCCTTGCTCAGTCATGTGATGCAATCTGACAATGACCCGGTGCCCACCTGGCCATGAGCAGCCCCACTCCAGCGACCACCTTCCCAGCCAGTCAGGCATGTGACCCAATCTGGCATAGACCTGGTGCCCACCCCCTGCCTGTATCCCTGCTGGTACTCCCACTGCAGCCGGGCAGTGTCGGGAGGAAGGGAGACATGTGTATACGTGGTGGGAGGGCTGCCTTTGTCCTCCCCTCAAGGCAGGAAAGTAGCACAAAATTAGGTGTCTCTGCACTAGCCCCTTCCCTGCTCTGAGGAGAAGGAAAAGGACTTCCCGCTGCATCCACATATATCTCCCTATATCCTCATAGACTTGCAGCAGCAGTAATAACGTCAGCAGACTTCCACGAATTCTGTCCCCTCGCACAGTGCTTTCCACTCTCCTGGTTGAGGTTGACAGACTCAGGCAGCAAGGCAATCTGCCAAGGAGCCAGGAGAGCCCTGGCTGTGGCAGCCCTGAACAGGGCTCCCCACCACAACTCCCTCCACCACGGGGATCAGCTCCAGGTTCACCCACACGTGCTTTGGCTTGGAAGGAAATCATGTGCATGCTCGCTGAAGCGTCTCTCTTTACTGGCAACCACCCCTCCTCCGAAGGTCCATTTACTTTGTAATTTAAAGATTGTGGAGCCACTCTGGAGGCCTTATCAAGAGCTGCTTAATGGGGTCATCTCGAAGGACTTCAAAGGGTTAACATTTTATTAGAGCAAAATATCCCAACTCCCTTTGGAACCTTTGTAAAACATGTAGCTTATCTCAACCAGGATATTGCTCCACAATTCTCTTGAGCATGACAGAAGATCTTCATAAAGAAATCTTCATAAACAAACACCTGTACGCTGTCCTCATGAGTTTTCAATGTAGCTAAAGAGGAATCGAAAGCAGTGTGTCAGGTCAACTAACAATACTTTGTTTTGAGAGATGCAATGTATTCCCAGGCAACTGGTGTAAAAATATTCATGCAAAAATGTTTTTACAATACATGGAAGTACGGAACTAAATTTGAAACCAAGCCTCAATAATATTTCACCACAGTAAAGGGTGCACGGGTGGCCTGCAATAATTACTGCTGGATTTAGTAATTATAATAATAATAATGGCATTTATTAAGGACTTACTATGTGCAAAGCACTGTTCTAAGCGCTGGGAAAGTTACAAAAGTGGTCAGGTTATGATGATGATGATGATGATGATGATGGCATTTGTTAAGTGCTTACTCTGTGCAAGGCACTGTTCTAAGCGCTGGGGGGGATACAAGGTGATTAAGTTGTCCCACGTGGGGCTCACAGTCTTAATCCCCATTTTACAGATGAGGTAACTGAGGCTCAGAGAGGTTAAGTGACTTGCCCAATTTCACACAACAGACATGTGGCAGAGCCGGGATTCGAACCCATGACCCCTGACTCCAAAGCCCGCGCTCTTTCCATTGAGCCACGCTGCTTCTCTATCCAATCCCATGGGGGTCTCACCGTCTTCAACCCCATTTTACAGATGAGGTAACTAAGGCACAGAGAAGTTAAGTGACTTGCCCAAAGTCACACAGCTGACAATTGGGGGAGTCGGGATTAGAACTCATGATTTCTGACTCCAAAGCCCGTGCTCTTTTCACTGTCACGCTGATTTCATAAGTAAAATGGATTAGCCAGGGATGAGGTAATTGACAAGACCCGAGAATGACATTTTCATTTGCCCTAGTATTGGAACAACCTGTAAGTTCATAAAGAATTGTTTGGGAGAAGAACAGAAAATGTAAAGGAAAATCAATGGCTAACACACTTCCTGAACATTTGACACATTATCTTTAATCTGATATGGAGTTCTCTAGGCTCCTTGGGGTTCCAATCCCCATCAATATTTTGTGGCCAGATAGTGCTCATCAGAGCTACTGCTTTAGTCTTTTCCTTCATCAAGCACCTGCCCAACCCACAGGGTCATTCATTCATTCATTCAATTGTACTTATTGAGCGCTTACTGTGTGCAGAACACTGTACTAAGCGCTTGGGAAGTACAAGTTGACAACAAATAGGGACGGTCCCTACCCAACAACGGGCTCACAGTCTAGAAGTGGGAGACAAACAAATCAACAGTTTAACAAATCAACAAATCCCAGTGTGGCAACCAATACATTGGAGAGGGGCTCTTAGTAGTCGGAAAGGGTTAATGCTTCCCTAAAAGTGGCTAATTTACCACCAGGGCTTGACTTGAGGCACTGAGTGAGGTGGGTTCTTACACTTACATCAATAAAAAATCGGCTTTGGCATTCTTCATTTCATTCAATCGTACTTATTGAGAACTTACCGTATGCAGAGCACTGTACTAATCACTTGTACTATGGCATTCTCTTAGCATGGCTGGAAATAACTAGTGGACTGTGGCCCAATAGGAAAACTAACAGTAACCTGATGTCACCATTTGCCAACGGTGAACGGATTGCAAAAGCTTAATAGGAGAAAGAGACTCTCTTGGGAAATGTAGCCAAGGGGCGGGAAGGCCAGATGTAGCCTGGAGAGGAACCTTCAACATATGTGATCCCCTTTTCACCCTGTCTTGGCTACCCTTAGGTAAGCAGAGTTGCTCAGTGGAAAGAGCCCGGGGTTGGGAGTCAGAGGTCATGGGTTCTAATCCCAGCTCCGCCGCTTGTCAGCTGTGTGACTTTGGGAAAGTCACAACTTCTCTGGGCCTCAGATACCTCATCTCTAAAATGGGGATTAAGACTGTGTGCCCCACATAGGACAACCTGATCACATTGCATCCTCCCCAGCGCTTAGAACAGTGCTTTGCACATAGTAAGCGTTTAACAAATGCCATCATTATCACCCTCTTCTCCCCCTCCTCCTCCTTCTGGCACCTACTAGCTAAGTCGAGGCAATGCTTAGAGACAGACTACGAGAGGAGCTGACTGCCTCTTCCAGCCCGTCCCCCCATCTTCTACTCGTCTTCCCTCTCTGGAAGCAGAGCCGAGGAAGCGGCGGTTGGCTGCATGATTCCTGGGGGTACCGCCACTGCTGCTCCGCCAACACGTCCTCATTTGCCGCCGACACGCATTGCCCCGAGTGACCCTGACCCCAGGTCGGAAGGGAGCGGAACTGCTGAGCTGAAGCGGCGGGAAGGGCAAGGAGAGGAAGCGGCCCCGGAGAGGACCGGCCCCCTCGTTCCTGCCTCCAAAATCCCTCCCCGCCTGAGCCAAGCCCCCCTTGTGCAGCCTGATGAGTTGTCTATCATGATTTTAATCAACTGCTCCCAAGTGAAAACCCGTCACCTGACCTCTCCTCTCCTCTCCCAGAAAAACCTTCTCTCTCCTGCTTCGGATTTGCAGCTCTCGGTCTTATTATAATCTGGGTTTGCACTCCTGTTCGTGAGGCTTGGCCGCGCCCCGCGTGGCTTCTGCTTAACTGAGGCTGTCCACAAATCATCTGGGCTTATGGGAGCATAATCAGAGGCAGTGGAAACTCAGTGGAAAGTGAGAGAGGAGAGAGACAGAACAGTCCACACAAGTGCCTTAGAGACAGTTTAAAACTATACTCAAGGAAACTCATGTTACTGAACTGAAATTCCGTTTCAAAAAAAAAAAACAACAAAACCACTTTACAATTCAGAGAGCGTCAGTAAAAAAATTACAGAAAATCTAAAGGGAAATCAACAGCTGATGCCCTTGCTGAATAGTTGAAACTTTATCTTCAATCTGATATGGATTTCTCTGCACTTCATGGCTTTTTAAACGCAAATTGGGACCAATCAATTTTCTGTGGCCGGTTACTGGTCGATTGAAACTACTGGTATAGTCTTTCCATTCGTCAAACATCTTCCCAACCCCTAGGCAAATATTATTACATGTACAATAGTGATCCCACTGTTGGGTAGGGACTGTCTCTATATGTTGCCAATTTTTACTTCCCAAGCGCTTAGTACAGTGCTCTGCACACAGTAAGCGCTCAATAAATATGATTGATGATGATGAACAACGGGCTCACAGTCTATCAAGGGGAGACAGACAACTAAACAAACACGTAGACAGGTGTCAATAGCATCAGAGCAAATGGAATTATAGCTATATACACATTATTAATAAAATAGGGTAATAAATATGTACAAATATATGCAAGTTCTGTGGGGAGGGGGAGGGGGTAGAGCAGAGGGAAGGGGGTGATAGGGAGGGGTGAAGGAGGAGAGGAAAAGGGGACTCGGTCTGAGAAGACCTCCTGGAGGAGGTGAGCTCTCGGTAGGGTATTGAAGGGAAGAAGAGAGGTAATTTGGCGGTTGTGTGGAGGGAGGGCATTTCAAGCCAGAGTTAGGACGTGGGCCAGGGTTCGGTGGTGATACAGGTGAGAACAGGGCTCAGTGAGGAGGATAGCAGCGGAGGAGAGGAGGATGCTGGGCTGGGGCTGCAGAAATAGAGGAGGGAGATGAGGTAGGAGGGGGTAAGGTGATGGAGAGCCTTGAAGCCGAGAGTGAAGAGTTTCTGCTGGATTCATAGATTGACAGACAAACACTGGAGATTTTGGAGGAGGGGAGTGGCATGCCCAGAGCGTTTCTGTACAAAGATAATCCGGCAACAGAGTGAAGTATAGACTGAAGTAGGGAAATGAAGAGAAAAGAAGAGCACCCAGAACTGACCTTTAAGTCAACCTTACAGTGAGAGGAAGGGAGGCAGGAGAGGAACCTGCAAAAGGGACTGATATGCAGTCTGCAGAGAGATAAGGAGAATTAAGAGAGGGCACTGACGGTAAAGCCAAGTTTAGATATATGTTTCTAGGAGAAGGGGATGGTCCACAGTGTCAAAGGCAGCAGAAAGAGTCAAGAGAAATTAGGATGGTTTAGAAGCATTGACCTTTTCAAGGAAGACGACATTGGTGTCCTTAGAAAGGACCATGTCCATGCAGTAAAGGTGGTGTTGGGGTTCGGGAGGTCGGGGGAAGGTAGTCTAGATTGTAGGGGTTTGAGAAGATAGCTGGAGGAGAGGAAGTGGAGGGAGCGGGTGTAAATACTCTCTAATAGTTTGGAGAGGAATGCCTGGGGCAAGATGGAACGATGGTAGGACGGTGTCAAAGGGTCAGGGAATATTTCCTTTTTCTTGTTAGGGGATACATGTTTAGGCTTGAATGCAGTGGCAAAGGAGCCATTGGAAAATCTTCCTTTGAAACTGGCGCACAGGGAGAGAAGAAGGAAGCAGGCAATTGCTTGGTTGAGGGAGGAAGGGATGGGATCAGAAGAACTGGTGGAGGAAATTGAACGGAAGTGAGAGCCTGGGAGATAACCTCCTGAGAGACTGCTAAGGGGGATGGGGAGAATCGAAGATCGAGCTGGAGGTGGAAGGACCTGCAGAGGAGTAGGGCAGATTTGAGGAGAGGACATCTGATGATTTCAAATTCATTGAGAACTTATGTGACCAGGTCATTGGAGGAAAGAGATGGTGGTGTGTACAGGGATAGGGAGTTGAAGGAGAGAGTTAAAAGTTAGAATCAATTGTTGGGGGCTGTGAGCATGAGAGTCAGTAACCATGGAGAAGAATATTTGCCCGGTGGACGAGTGGGCAGAATTTGAAATGGAAGAGGTCTGCCTAGTGTCTCAGAATCTCTGACTGTGCTTTTTAGCCTGGATGAGGACTATGAAAGAAACCAGGTGTTTTCTCAGCCCAACGTTTTCTTGTAATTCATTAGTTATATGATCTTGGCACACTAAGCAACAATAATGGTCTCTACGGAGCTCACACTGAAAATCTAACCTTAGCATATGTGCCAAATGCCAGAGCCCCAGATCATTTTCCCTTAGCAGGAGTTCAGAAATCTCGTATACTTGTGATCTCTAAGTTTCTCCAGCTCAGTTCCATGACCTTGCAGTTCTTCATGACCAAGTACTTACAAGAATGGTAGCCAGGGCCTCTCTGTACGTGACCCAAGCCTGGGTCCTGCAACAGCCAAATGGAGTTAGGGGTTTGTAATGCTTGGGATTGGACATCTGGATATTGGAAGAGCTGGAGCAGAAAAATGTGAAGTGGCCTGATTAATTTGGTTTGAACTTGGAAGAGCTGGGATTGAAGGAATAATTTGCCTTTGTTAAATAGTTGGTATTTGTTAAGTGCTCCAAGCAGATACTCCCAGGCCTGGGGTAGATACAAGGTAATGAGATCAATGTCTCACCACCAACGTCCCGCTCACCTTCTGTCTCTGCTCTGGAATGCCCTCCCTCTTCGTAGCCGACAAATGATCATTTTCCCCACCTTCAAAACCTTCTTGAAAGCACATCTCCTCCAAGAGTGCTCTCCTGACTAGGCCCTCATTTCTTCTCCCAATCCCTTCTAGGTTGCTCTTTCATTCATTCATTCATTCATTCATTCATTCATTCATTCATTCATTCATTCATTCATTCATTCATTCATTCATTCATTCATTCATTCATTCGTATTTATTGAGCGCTTACTGTGTGCAGAGCACTGTACTTAGCGGTTAGGAAGAACAAATCGATAACATATAGAGACGGTCCCTCCTCAACAACGGGCTCACAGTCTAGAAGGAGGAGACAGGCAAGAAGTCCCATAGGTCCTATTTATTCATTATTTATGTATTTATTCATTTATATTTTTGTCTGTTTCCCCCACTACACGGTAAGCTCCTTGTGGGCAGGAAATTTGTCTACCCATTCTGTTACATTTTACTCTCCCAAGTACTCAGTACGGTGCTTTGCACACAGTACCATTGATTAATATTGATTGATCGATTTACCTTTCCCAACTGCAGAAGTTACCCCTCCACCCAAAGTACCAACTTTTGGCAAAAACCCAATAAGTAAAACTAAACCCTATGGGTCAATCGATCCATCATTCAGTAGTATTAATTGAGTGCTTACTGGTGCAGAACACTGAAACTAGCACTAGGAAGCTAGAATGCAAGAGAGTAGGCAGACCTGTTCCCTGTCCACAAGGAGCTTACAGTCTAGAAGAATCATGGGACAAAAGGGAATTAGAATGCTGTTACTTCCGTCACACTGGGTAAAGTTCCAGAAGATGATTCATTCATTCATTCATTCATTCACTCATTCATTCATTCGTATTTATTAAGTGCTTACTGTGTGCTAGGTAGTTCAAGAGACTTGGAAAAATCTCCTTACAGTAACTTTTGAAAGTTTGGTTTACAATGCTGGACATCCTCTTCTGCAGCTCTGCATCTGCACATCTGCACCCTCTCATGCTATTTCTCTATGAATTAACTGACAGATTGTTTACACTATCAGCAATTCCCTAATGCTATACAAGGAAATTAACGGCAGGTGAATAATTGTAATTAGTGTGCACGTAAGCTACTAAGGAGCTAATATAATTTTAGGAAGGATAATGAACTGGGTGCTGGACCCCTCAAGAGAGAATATAGTTGGCTTGAAATTACAAGTAGCTAGATACTACCACAGTTACTCAAATATATGTAGATCCTTGGTAGCCAAACTGATATACAGGATACTATCCCGATAGATACACATTACTATCAGTAATTCCTGAGGGCCTGTCGTGTACAAAACATTTACTAGGACTTGAGAATGCAAAAGAAAATATGAAGTTAGGTGCTCCATCCCATAGGTTTTTTACCTTTACATCCACTCTCTTGAGAGTCGGGGTGGGGTAGGGGGATTCATCTATTCACTGTGCTTCAGTTATCACCTTTGCACAGCTATATCCCAAGTCTCTCTCTCCCTCTCTCTCTCTCTCTCTCTCTCTCTCTCTCTCTCTCTCTCTCTCTCTCTCTCTCTCTCTCTCTCTCTCTCTCTCTCTCTCTCTCTCTCTCTCTCTCTCTCTCTCTCTCTCTCTCTCTCTCTCTCTCTCTCTCTCTCTCTCTCTCTCTCTCTCTCTCTCTCTCTCTCTCTCTCTCTCCATCCTTGACCTCTCACCTACTATCCAATCTCATATATCCCCCCAGTCTTCAAGATATCTCCACTTGGATGGTCCAAAGGCAACTCAAACTGAACTTCTTATTTTCTTTCCTACACCTTCTCTTTCTCCCAACTCTCCCATCTCTGTTGACACCATCACCATCTTCCCAGTAACTAAGGCCTATGATCTTCGAATTTGTCCCTTATTCCCACTGTCATCTACTTCTAACAACCAATCAACTCATACTCTATACTGATCCTCCTCGACCTCTCAGCTGCCTTCGACACTGTGGATCACCCCCTTCTCCTCAACATGCTATCTGACCTTGGCTTCACAGACTCCGTCCTTTCCTGGTTCTCCTCTTAACTCTCCGGTCACTCATTCTCAGTCTCTTTTGCAGGCTCCTCCTCCCCCTCTCATCCCCTTACTGTGAGGGTTCCCCAAGGTTCAGTGCTTGGTCCCCTTCTGTTCTTGATCTACATGCACCCCCTTGGTGACCTCATTCGCTCCCACGGCTTCAACTATCATCTCTACGCTGATGACACCCAGATCTACATCTCTGCCCCTGCTCTCTCTCCCTCTCTTCAGGCTCACATCTCCTCCTGCCTTCAGGACATCTCCATCTGGATGTCTGCCCGCCACCTAAAACTCAACATGTCCAAGACTGAACTCCTTGTCTTCCCTCCCAAACCCGGCCCTCTCCCTGACTTTCCCATCTCTGTTGACGGCACTACCATCCTTCCCGTCTCACAAGCCCGCAATCTTGGTGTCATCCTCGACTCTGCTCTCTCGTTCACCCCTCACATCCAAGCCGTCACCAAAACCTGCCGGTATCAGCTCCGCAACATTGCCAAGGTCCGCCCTTTCCTCTCCATCCACACCGCTACCCTGCTCATTCAAGCTCTCATCCTATCCCGTCTGGACTACTGCATCAGCCTTCTCTCTGATCTCCCATCCTCGTATTTCTCCCCACTTCAATCCATACTTCATGCTGCTGCCCGGATTGTCTTTGTCCAGAAACGCTCTGGGCATGTTACTCCCCTCCTCAAAAATCTCCGGTGGCTACCAATCAATCTGCGCATCAGGCAGAAACTCCTCACCCTGGGCTTCAAGGCTCTCCATCACCGCGCCCCCTCCTACCTTACCTCCCTTCTCTCCTTCTACAGCCCACCCCATAACCTCCGCTCCTCTGCCGCTAATCTCCTCACCGTACCTCGTTCTCGCCTGTCCCACCATCGACCCCCGGCCCACGTCATCCCCCGGGCCTGGAATGCCCTCCCTCTGCCCACCCGCCAAGCTAGCTCTCTTCCTCCCTTCAAGGCCCTACTGAGAGCTCACCTCCTCCAGGAGGCCTTCCCAGACTGAGCCCCTTCCTTCCTCTCCTCCTCATCCCCCTCTTCATCCCCCCATCTTACCTCCTTCCCTTCCCCACAGCACCTGTATATATGTATATATGTTTGTACATATTTGTTACTCTAATTATTAATTTATTTATTTATTTTACTTGTACATATCTATTCTATTTATTTTATTTTGTTAGTATGTTTGGATTTGTTCTCTGTCTCCCCCTTTTAGACTGTGAGCCCAATGTTGGGTAGGGACTGTCTCTATATGTTGCCAATTTGTACTTCCCAAGCGCTTAGTACAGTGCTCTGCACACAGTAAGCGCTCAATAAATACGATTGGTGATGATGATGATGATACTTAAATCCTTCCAGTCTACTCGCTGATCCAGAAACCTGGTTCAAACATTCCTTAGATTATAAGACCACTGTAGAGGTCTCTTTCCTTTCCTCCTGCCTGTAGTCTCTCTCCCTCTCCAGTCTGTACTCCATGCTGCTGTCCAGATCACCTTCCAGAAGTGTTACTCAGCCCACAAGTTGTATCTCCTCCCCAGAACACTGCAATAGTTCTCCATCTCCCTCTGTGTTAAACCATATATCTCACTATTGGTTTCAAGGTTCTTCACCAGCTTTCTCTCCTTATCCACTGTTATTAGCCAGTTTACATTCTTTGCTTTTCCCAAACCCTCCTCCAAGCCGTGATCTGATCTGTGAGTTGTCCACATGGAAATAGTAGCTGAAGCTATGTAGATCAGCTCTGTGGGAACAAACGGGTGTAGAATCAGAACGGGGCCCGGAGGGGTGCCAGTTGTTAAACAATGGGAGGTAAAATATAAACCAGGAAGTGAAATCAAGGACCGATCAGAGAGGTAGGTGGAGAGCAATATCAGTATCATGTAAGCAAAACTGAGGCCTAAAATGTTTCAACAAAGGGGGAGTGGAACACAGTGCCAAAGGCAATCAGAAGACAAGGAGGATTAGCATAGAATCAAGTCACTAGTGACCTTAAAGAGTGCAATCTCAGCTTATAATTGTGCAGTTAGGAGCAAGGGTCAGAGTACGTAGATAAAATGATAATCGCAGCACCCTCAACCCCACAACACTTAGGTACATACCTCTAAATTGTATTTTATAAATGACTTTTTTATTCATATTAATGTCTCTCTACCCCTCTAGACTGTAAGCTCATAAAAGCAGGGAATTATCTGCTAATTCTGTTGTAATTGTACTCTCCTAAGTGCATACCCTAATTGATTGAAGGATGGATGCGTGGGTTGATAAATTCTAGGCTGAAATAGAATAACTAAGTGCTTTCCCATCACTGTAGATGGCACCACCATCCTTCCTGTCTCACAATCCCATAACCTTGGTGTCATCCTCGACTCTGCTCTCTTGTTCACTACTCACATTCAATCCATTCACCAAAACCTGCCGGTCTCACCTCCACAACTTTGCCAAGATCTGCCCTTTCATCTCCATTCAAACTGCTACCCTGCTAGTTCAATCTCTCATCCTATCCTGTCTGGACTACTGTATCAGACTATTCTCTGATCTCCCATCCTTCTGTCTCTTCCCACTTCAGTCTATACTTCACGCTGCTGCCCGGATCATCTTTGTACAGAAACTCTCTGGGCATGTTACTCCCCTCCTCAAAAATCACCAGTGGCTACCAGTCAACGTATGCATCAGGAAAAAACTCCTCACTCTCGGCTTTAAGGCTCTCCATCATTCATTCATCCATCCATCCATCCATCCATCCATCCATCCATCCATCCATCCATCCATCCATCCATCCATCCATCCATCCATCCATCCATCCATCCATCCATCCATCCATCCGTCCATCCATCCATCCATTCATGCATTCATGCATTCATTCATTCAATCATATTTATTGAGCGCTTGGGAAGTACAAGTTGGTAACATATACAGACGGTCCCTACCCAACAGTAGGCTCACAGTCTAGACTTCGCCCCCTCCTACCTCACCTCCCTTCTTTACTTCTACAGCCCAGCCTGCACACTCTGCTTCTCTGCCGCTAACCTCCTCACTGTGCCTCGTTCTCGCCTGTCCCGCCGTCGACCCACGACCCACGTCCTCCCTCCGGCCTGGAATGCCCATCCTCCACACATCTGCACATCTGCACATCTTCTTCCCTTCAAAGCCCTACTGAGAACTTACCTCCTCCAGAAGGCCTTCCCAGACTGAGCCCCCTCCTTTCTCTCCCCCTCCCCATCCCCCCGCCCTACCTCCTTCCTCTCCGCCTGCCCATCCACCCCGCCTTACCTCTTTCCCCACTCCCCCACAGCACCTGTATATATGTTTTGTACAGTTTTATTACTCTAAAAATAAAATAGACTATAAATAGAATAATAAATATGTACGAGTAAAATAAATGTACAGTTTTATTACTCTATTATTTTACTCGTACATATTTATTATTCTATTAATTTTGTTAATGATGTGCATCTAGCTTTAATTCTATTTATTCTGATGACACCTGTCCACATGTTTTGTTTCATTGTCTGTCTCCCCATTCTAGACTGTGAGCCCCTTGACGGGTAGGGACCGTCTCTATATGTTGCCAACCTGGACTTCCCAAGTGTTTAGTACAGTACTCTGCACACAGTTAGCGTTCAATAAATAAGATTGAATGAATGAATGAATGAATGAATGAATGAATGAATGAATGAACCTTGACGTTATCTTTGACTCCTCTCTGTCATTCAACTCACATATTTAACCATCACCAAATCCTTTCAGTACAACCTTCACAATACCACTAAAATCTGCCCTTTCCTCTCCATCCACACTGCTACGATGTTAATCCAATCACTCATCCTATCCCACCTGAATTAATGAATCAGCCTCCTTGCCGACCTCCCAGCTTCCCAGCCTCTTTTCTCTGTAAAACATACTTCACTCCATTGCCCGGGTTATTTTTCTACAGAAATGTTCAGAACATGTCACCTCCTCCCTTGTCCCAGGGTGACCCTGTGGTACCGGCCATCTCAAGGTCAAATGCAATCTCGTGAACCCCTGGAAGTGAGGGTGGGTTACCGCCCCCACAACCAAAAATGCTAGATTGGCTGCCCAAACCGGGAATACTATCTCATCCTGTCCCGAATGGATTACCGCATCAGCCTCCTCTCTGATCATCCATCCTCCTGACTCTCCCAGCTTCAGTCTATACTTCACTTTGCTGTGCTGTTTATTTTTGTACAGAAACACTCTTGACACATCACTCCTCTCTTCAAAAATCTCAAGTGGTTGCCTGTCAACCTACGAATCAAGAAAAAGCTCCTCACTCTTGGCTTGAAATCTCACCATCACCTTGCCCCCTCCTACCTCACTTCCCTCCTCAGTTTCTGCAGCCCAGCCCTCACCCTCCACTCCTCTGCTGCTAACCTCTTCACTGTGTGTCATTCTCACCTGTCCCGTCATCGAACCCTGGTCCACGTCCTTCTCCTGTCCTGGAATGCCCTCCCTCCGCAAATCTGCCAGACGAGATCTCTTCCTTCCTTCAAAGCCCTACTGAGCACAAACCTCCTCGAAAGGGCCTTCCCAGACTGAGCCCCTTTTTCCTCACCTCTTCCTCTCCCCATTGCCCCCCTGCCCTACCTCCTTCCCCTCCCCACATCATTTGTATATACTTGTACATATTCATTACTCTATTTTACTTGTCCATACTTACTACTATATTCATTTTATTAATGATGTGCATATAGCTATAATTCTATTTATTCTGAGGGTGTTGACACCTGTCTACATGTTTTGTTTTGTTGTCTGTATCCCCCTTCTAGATTGTGAGACCATTATTGGGTAGAGGGCTTCTCAATATGTTGCCGACTTGTACTTACAAAGCGCTTAGTACAGTGCTCTGCATACAGTAAGCGCTCAATGAATACGATTGAATGAATGAATGAATGAATGAATAAAAATTACTGTGGCATTTGTTAATTGCACTTAGCATGTCAGTATGGGTGGCAGAAGGTGAGTCTGCCCTTGGGTGGGCAGACTCGGTTCAGAACCCCAGAAGCCCTGGGGATTGAGTCCCACTGGGATCAACCCCTCAGCTGGTAGGTCTTTCCAGGCAAAGGTTGTGCGATGTCTTTGGTAAAATGAATCTTGTGGGACTCTACGTGTGTTTCTGGTATTCCTTTTCCTGCGGGACCTGGTGGGGTGGTGTGGGCCCAGTCTCCCACACTCACACCCATTACTCTCTATGGGCTTTGATCCTGCAGCTTGTAGTGAGGGTAGTTCAGCCTTCTGGATTTGAGGGCTATCTGGAATCCAAAGTTGAGATGGAGAAGAGGGTCTGTTAAGGTCTCTCTGTCTCCAGCTGACACGGTGGCAGAGTTAGATGGGGTTGGCTGCTGCCTTCCCTTGGTTTTGGGTAAATTCTGATGGGGTCACCTTCGTGGAGGGTTTCAACCCAAAGACATCCAAGTTACTTCCTTCTACCCCTGCCCCTGGTTTTTATCTTCTTGTCTGCTCTGGATTCAGTCCCACCAGTACACCTTCTTCCAAGATGTTGGGACAACGTGATCACCTTGAATTCCCCCAGCGCTAGGAACAGTGCTTTGCACATAGTAAGCGCTTAACAAATGCCATTATCATTATCATTCATTATTATTATTATTATTATTATTATTATTATTATTGTTATTATTGTTATTATTATTATTATTATTACTACTGGACTCGGGAAAGACTATGGTTCTGTTCACTCAACACTGTCTAATCCAATACCAAATTCTGTCTTGTGGTCTATGGTGGGAAGTGGTATGTGAAACTATTAGGCCCAGCATTACTAGTCTCTTTGCCCTGAGTATGGGTAGTTGCCTTGCCCCCTTAAGTTCGGATTTTAGGAGTTGGATCTCCTGAGCCACTTAATATGTCGATGTAGGTGGCAGAAGGTCATGGCAACACCTATTGTGCCCAGGGAAGGACAGTTGTAGCCCTTGTCAGGGAAGACTCGGCTCAGAACTCCAGAAGCTCTGACGATTGAGAATCACTGAGCTCAAAGCCCCCGGTTGACAGGTCTTTCTGGGAACATGTGATCCCCTGCCTTTGTATAATGATTCTATTGTTCCGCTGTGTGTGTGTGTGTGCGTGTGTGTGGTGTGCGTGTGCGTGCGTGTGCGTGCGTGCGTGTGTGTGTGTGTGTGTGTGTGTGTGTGTGTGTGTGTGTGTGTGTGTGTGTGTGTGTGTCTTTCTTTCTCCCTGCTGGACTTGCAAGGTGATGTGGGCACTATCTCCCATACGCACACACATTTGTCTCTGTAGGCTTCGATCCTGCTAGCCTGTGGTGGGGGCCGTCCAACCTCCTGGGTTTGAAGGTTATTTGGAAAACGTAATAGAGGATGTCATAGAGGGGTCTCTCTGGGTCTCTCTGTCCATAGCTGTCTGGGTGCCAGAGTTGGATGGGTTTGGCTTCCAGCGGTTGAGATTGAGATTCTGGTTTGGTCAATTTTATGAAGTTCTCAACTGGCAGAGATTCAGGGGACTTCTTCCTCTGGTTTCCTCTGGTGTTTTCCTTCAGATCTGTTTTGTATTTTGGTGGCCCCGGAACACCTGCTTCCAGGAGTCTGGCTTATTGCTGCTCTCCAGGCAGCCTATGGTTCCATTCACCCAACACTGTGTCATCCCGTTCCAAATTCTTCTAGGTGGTACGGGGTGGGAAGTGGTGTATGGAACCAGTTAGCCTAGGATCGTGAGTCTCCTTGCCCTGAATATAGAGCATGTCTGCCTCCCTAAGTTCAGAATTTTAGGAGTTGAAGCTCCTGGAGAGGTAGGCATTTCAATGTGGGTGTCAGAAAGTCATGACAGAAGCTACTCTGTCTCATGAAGGACAGTTGTGGGTCTTTGATGGGCAGACTTGGTTCAGAATCCCAGGAGATCTGGGGACGGAGAACCACTGGGATCAAAGCCCCCCGGCTGAGAGGCCTTTCTGAGAACATTTTGTGCTGTTTCCATGGGGAAATGAATCTTTCTGGACCATCTGTACGTATCTGGCATTCCTTGTCCCCTGCTGGGCTTGCGGGGTGATGCTGGCCTGGTCTTCCACGTGTACGCCCATTTCTCTCTGTTGACTT